>NW_027203794.1:0-55439 GCF_024711535.1 Dipodomys merriami
TAATCATATGCCTAATGATAAACTTATTCAATTTTTAAATGTTACCCCCTTCATATTTCTAAAAAATACTTTGCTAAAGCCCATTCCCAATGCCCTTACTGTTTTTATTGACGGTTCTAAAACAGGCAAAGCTTCATACGTTATTAATGGTGAGCCTCATTCCATAGATACTTCCTTTAAATCTGCTCAGTTAGTGGAGTTGTTTGCTGCATATTATGTTTTTCAATTATTAAATACCTGCCCCTTCAATTTATATTCAGATAGTCATTATGTTGTGAGAGCCTTACAAATTTTAGAAATGGTTCCAGTTATTCAACCAACCACATCCACCTTTCAATTGTTTTTTAAAATACAAAAATTCATTAGACAGTGCTCATACCCCTTTTATGTGGGACATATTCGTGCCCATTCTGGCCTGCCTGGACCCCTAACACAAGGCAACAAACTTGCTGATTTAGCTACCCGCGTTATTGCCCCCATTCAAGTAACTGATTCAGTATCTCTTGCCCAGGAGGCTCATGCTATTCATCATCTTAATGCCCACACCCTTCGTTTGAGGTTTTCCATTACCAGAGAACAAGCTAGACAAATTGTTAAAAATTGTAAAAATTGTTTAACTCTACTCCCAGAGCCCCACACTGGGGTAAACCCTAGAGGGCTTGTGCCAGGACAACTTTGGCAAATGGACGTTACCCACATTCCTTCTTTTGGTAAATTAAAGTTTGTACATGTTACTATTGACACCTTTAGTGGATTTATTTGTGCCTCTGCCCATTCCGGAGAAACCACCAAAGATGTTATAAATCACCTTGTGTACGTTTTTTCTGTTATGGGACAACCCAAAACTTTAAAAACAGATAATGGACCTGGATATACCAGTCAAAAATTTAAACAATTTTGTTCTCAAATGCACATAAAGCATGTTACTGGAATTCCCTATAATCCACAGGGACAAGGCATAGTGGAAAGGGCCCATCAAACCTTAAAAAATACCCTTACTAAACTCGCCTCACGGGAAACATTATATACCTTTAAGGGAAATAATAAAATATTGTTATCACATGCCCTTTTTGTTTTAAACTTTTTAACGTTAGATATTAATGGCAAATCTGCGGCTGAGCGCCTCTGGCATCCTACCACACAAACAGATTATGCTCAGGCTTTATGGAAAGATCCATTAACAGGAAACTGGAATGGCCCTGACCCCTTAATCATTTGGGGCAAAGGATCGGCTTGCATATATGATTCTAAAGAAGGGGGAACCAGATGGTTGCCTGAACGCCTGATAAAGCCATATGATAAATCCCAGGTTAACACATGTAACCAACCCAGGGATTGTCCCTGAGAAATTTCTTTCTCTATTCTTTTGCAGGAAGAATGCCAAGCCTCTGGATGCTGCGCCTTCTGGGCTCTCTTCTGCCACTTGCCCAAGTGGTGATGGCTGGTCTCGATCGACCCGTGGACACCAACGCCCTTCTCAGACAGCTGTATGGCCCTCCCTGTGATTGTCGAGGAGGAAACAGCCTAAAAGTTATTTCCTCCACCCGCAGCGTTGACTGTGGAACTAAAACAGCTTATTTGGCTATACGCTCGTCCAATATAGGGGGATTTACACAAAGTTGGGTGTGTGTCAGTAAACCCACATTACACCCCAAGGGGAGCCCATGCCCACAATCCTGTCAATTTGTTGACCAAATGAACGCCCGATGCTATAATGATTTTTCAGAGTGCACCCACGGGGGTAAAAAATACTTTATTGCTAAGCCTCATTCCACGCTGACTGGATCAGTTGGAGGTGATTGGTCTACTCAAATCAATATTATGGGCACCTCCAACAAATATGCCTCCGCCTCCTGCAGTGTCACTCCGGGTAAAGATGCATGTTGGCCCACAGTTGCCCCCATACATGTTTCAGATGGAGGACCCACAGATGTGATCCGTGAAACATACGTTCAACAAAAAATTCAACAGATAATAGACTCCATGTATCCTCAGATTCATTATCACCCCTTACTTTTGCCTAAGCCTAGGGGCGTGGATATTGACCCACAGACTGTTGATGTTTTGACCGCCACACACAGAGCTTTAAATATTTCTAATCCTAACCTAGCTCAGGATTGTTGGCTTTGCCTGACATATGGAGCTTCTTGGCCATTAGCAATTCCGTCCCTTTTTAATAGTTCCATTAATGAGTCCCTTGTTTTCCCTTCCCCCAATAATTGCTCTTGGAATGTTCCCTTTAAGGTCCAGCCTGTTGGTTTTAATTTCTCCCTTTGCTTTTATAATCATTATCAAAATAACAGCTATGATATTGATGTGGGAATGCCCTCTTTCTCTGTGTGTGGGGCGGTCATCAATGTGTCCACCCCCCTTTGCTCACCACAGAGTCAAGTTTTTGTCTGTGGTAATAACATGGCTTATACTGTGCTTCCCCAAAATTGGACAGGACTCTGCGTTCTGGCTACACTACTTCCAGATATTGATTTAATTCCTGGAGATGAACCGGTACCCATCCCTACCTTTGATTATTTTAGTCCCCGGCCCAAAAGGGCGGTACACTTTATCCCCTTGTTGGTGGGGTTAGGAGTGACTGGTGCCTTGGGTACTGGGACTGCAGGATTAGCCACTGCCGTCTCCTCATATTCCCAGCTTTCAAAACAATTAGCTGATGATATTACTAAAGTTTATCAATCTGTTAAAGATCTTCAGGATCAGTTAGATTCATTAGCTGAGGTGGTTTTACAAAATCGCAGAGGTTTAGATCTTTTAACTGCTGACAGAGGTGGCATTTGCTTAACCTTACAGGAAAAGTGCTGTTTTTATGCCAATAAGTCTGGCATTGTAAGAGATCGAGTTAAAAAACATCAGGAGGAGATTGAAAGACGGCGACATGAGTTTTTTGAGCGCCCTATTTGGGCTGCTTGGGGGGGACTTTTACCCTATGTTCTTCCCCTCCTGGGTCCCCTTGTTGGATTACTTTTGCTTGTTTCCTTTGGCCCTTGGGCTTTTCAGCGCCTTACGCGCTTTATAAAAAATCAAATAGATTCGGCCCTTCCAAAAAATTTGATCTCGGTGCATTATCATCGCTTAGAGACTCAGGAGGACCCCACGGAGCGCACCGCAGTCACCCCTAGAGAAGGACTGCAATTCCATACACTTCTTTCCTAATGATTCCTAAAAAGCTAGAAAATATCCAATAACGGGAGTATTATGGAGCTTACCCTGAATAACACTACATACAGAGGCCATACAGGCCGGCTCAACAAGGCATGTAGCCAGTAGCCTAAGACAGGAGGTTTTCTCATAACCTACCTTTGGAAAATTTGTTGATAAAACAGGTGAATGGCTTACCACAACCCAGGGGAAACCTTCTCCCCGAGGATGATGCCTTTTCTCTTACAGATGCAGCTAGAACTCCAGACTTGGACCTTCCTGTTTGAATTTATTAAATAACAGATTAATCTCTGGTCTTCTAAGCCCATACAGGTTCATAATCATCACCTCGATATGGTGGACTAAGGCATTGAGATTGAGGATTTACCCTAGGCTTTTTATTAGTGCTTTGCCGTGAGCTTGTTCCAGTGGGAAACAGCCCCCCCCTTTTTTTCTTTTTCTTATTTAGAAAATATTTCTTCTTATTAGTAACTTCTGACCATTCAACGGGCAAGACCTATTGCCATAAGGGATAGGTTCGCCCCTCCTCCTATAGGCCCCTCCGCTTGGGGGAGGATGCACCCATGGGAGGAAGAAGAAATGCTCTAATCAAGGGTGCAGGTAGGACTGCAGGGGGATGGATCTGTGAGATCCCAAAACCCAAGACCCCTGAGTGGCAAGCTCTGGTGCATGACGGTTGGCATGCTACCCACAAGCCGTCTCCTCAAAAAACATGCCAAGGCCTGTAAAACTCCCCTCCCCGAGTGAGGACGCTCGCTCGGGAGCGGAGAAAAACCCTGGGCCCTTAAGAGGAACAGGGCCTCTGTCACCCCCTTAAAAAGAGCAGCCAACAATTGATGGTCAATTTTCTAAATAAGAAAGGGGGATTTGTTGGGAGCCAAGAAAGTGTATGGAAAGACAAGATTCCTCCAGCCCTAAGCAAACTACATTTGGCTAACCATAAATATTCCTCCAGCCCTATACAAACTACATTTGGCTAACCATAAATATTCCTCCAGCCCTAAGCAGGCAACATTTGACTAACCATAAACATTTCTCTTATCTCCAGCCCTAAGCAAGCGGCGCCTGGCTAACCATAAATGTCTCCTAGAGAAACTACAGGAGGTACCTTTAAGATTAGCACAACGGCCAAAGGATAAGCACGACCCATCCCTGACCCCGGGACTTCTCACCCTTGCTTCTGCAAAGTTTTTTCATTCTTTCCCTTCCCCTGTCCTTTTGGGTATATAAACCCTGCCTCACTTTAATAAAGCAGACCTTGACGTGACTCAGACTGACTTTGTCTTTCTTTATGCGCTTGGTCTCGTTTCTCTCTCGCCCCCATTGGTTTTTAGGAGGTGCCTCCTCGAGCCTAACGAATAACTGAACCTGCTGGACGGGTCAACTCTTTTGCATAGTAGGTGAAGGGGAAGCTCACTGTCCTTGAGGAAAAGAAATTCAGGGTAGAGTTCCCAGGGCCTGAATTAAGTCCCTATAATGGAAAATAATATTTATGTACATGTGTAATATATGTTACATATTACATGTGTATGTTTAATACATACTATGATTTTTTATTATTGATTTTGTATTTCTGTATTTCTATATTTTATTCATTTACTTATTGTTTATTGTATTAATATTATTATTCACATAATATTTATTACATTTTGCACATCTATTATAGAATTATGCACAATAATTTAGGATATTGACTCATTTTTCATTAATACTTTATTATAAAGTGTTGAAACATGATACATAATTAAATGGAGGCATTTGTCACAGTCTTCACATGTTTAGAGTCTTTCTCAAATATGAGATTTGACTTGTTTATCTTAACACCTTCCTATAGGAATTTCTTTAGATGATTTATACTCAGAAGACTTTCCTTGAGGATAAGCAAGTTGAGGGATAAAATTGTAAGGGTGGGACTGGGAATGTGGCTTAGTGGTAGAGAGCTCGCTCAACCTGCATGAATGCCAGGGTTTGAATCCTCAGTGCCACATACTCAGAAAAAGCCAGAAGCTGTGGAGTGCTCAAGTGGTAGAGCACTAGCCTTGAGAAAAAGAAGCATGGACACAGTACCCAGGCCCTAAGTTCAAGCCCCAGCACTGGCAAAAACAATAGGCCAGATGCCAGTGGCTCACACCTGGGACCCTATCTTCTCAGGAGGCTGAGATCCGAAGACCACAGTCCAAAGACAGCCTGGCAAGTAAAGCCTGTTAGACTCTTATCACCAATGAACAACCAAAAGGCCCCATGTGGTGCTGTGGCTCAAGTGGTAGAGTTTCGCCTTGAGATGGAGGGATCAGGGACAGTGCCCAGGCTTGAGTTTGAGACACACAATGGAAAAATGTGAGGGTTAATCAAAGTACTTTTCCTATTTGCTAATTAGGAGAACATTCTCTGGAAAATGAACTCTGATGTACAACCGAATTGGAGTCAGAGCTCAAGGTTAATGTTTACCAGATCCATTTGCCCAGCCTCTCAGACTCTAGCTTTATAACCTTGTGTCCTAGAGTTCTGAAAGGTCCATTGGAGAAAGGCTTAATATGCTCCTCAAGTCCTTTGTCATAAGTAGTTGACTTGTATTGTCAATGTTTTTACAGTTCTGACCTAGCAAGCCCGAGTAGCCAAGGCCCATCCCCTAGCTCAGGAGGCTTGAATCTCTAGCACTCTACTACTGGAGCCACAGCACCAAATATGGCTTTTTCTGTGCATGTGCTACAGGGGAACGAACCCAGGGCTTCTTGCATGTTAGGCACTAATCCACATTCCCAGCCCTATCATTTTTTCTTTATGGTAGTTTCTACATAAGTATGCTACCACTTTACATTCCCCAAGTTTAATTTTCTGAATACAAGTTATTTCAAAAACCCTGATCTTCTCTTCCCCTGCCTGATTTGTGACTGTTCCTGCCTAGGCCTAATAATAATAGGAAATAAAGGCTGCTGAGATCTTAAGTGTGTATCATATGAGGACACAGGCCTGGAACTCTGGAAGAGAAAAGCCATGGGCATGAAAAGAAGAGAATGATGCAGTACGTGCAACAAGCCTATCTGAAAAATAAATCTGTACATAAAAGGAGAAGCATTGCATACAATCTGATTCCACTCAGAGAGGTAATATACACACATAAGTAGGTGGGACACTGATACATACACTTGGCCTTCTCTTTTTGAATTTTTTTGGTGGATATCCCAGGGCTTAAACTCGGGGCCCTATGTGTTCCTCAGCTGTTTTGCTCAAGGCTGAGACTCTGCCACTGACACAGCTCCACTTCCAGACATCTGGTCGTTAATTGGACATAAGCGCCTGCCAGGCTTTCTTGCCTCGTCTGTCGTGTATCTCTTGCTCAGCTTTCTTTCTCAAAGCTGGAGCTCTACCCTCTGGGCCACTGATTCACTTCTGGTTTTCTGGTGGTTTAATGGAAATAAGAGTCTCACAGACTTTCCTCTCGGGCTGGCTTTGAACAGAGATCTACTGAGGAGACTTCAAGTGGCTTTCCTGAGGGATTCACTGAGGATCTGCTCCACACAAAACTTTAGTCTAAATCTCGAGAGGTACTAGAGAAAAAAGGAAACATGAAGATGCTTCTGTTGTGTTCTAGATACTTAAGGTTGGAGACACAAAACATTCATAAGTATTAGATATTTTTATAGGCCTAAGGAGCCATTCAGACAGTATGAGGATCGCTCCAGCTTTTGGTCCTCTCGTCCTGAGACAGTAAACTCACTGCAGCTCAATGCTAAGTGATTGAACTGGCATGTCCTGTGGACATTTGCTGCCAAAATCATGTCACACTCATTTCTCACTTTTGGCTTCAGACCTGTGACCAGAGGAGAAGATGAGGAGAGAAAATCCTTCTCAGAGAAAGCACCTATAAAGAACATTGGGTAGTTTACTTGTATATTCAGAGCATTGGAATGATGCTGTTAAGTAGTCAGATTGTCCAGATTAAAAATGAAGAAGAAAAGAAAGGCAGGTGCCAGTGTCTGCTGACTGTAATTCCAGCTCCTCAGGAGGTTGAGATATAGAGAATCTGAGTTTGAATCCAGCCAGCATAGGAAAGTCCATGACACTGTTATTTCTAAGAGATCACAAAAAACCCAGAAGTGGGGCTGTGGCTCCAGGTTAATGCACTACACTTGAGCAAAAGTAACTGAGGGACAACGCCTACGCTCATAGGTCAACTCCAGGACCTACTTCCATGTATTGTGCATGTGTGGATGTATTCCTATAGGTGAAGCTCCAGAGTAGATATGATGAAAGGCACCAAGCTAGAAAATTTGTTTTCAAAACAATGATTTCATAACACAGAGACTGCTTTCATGACAGTGCATGTTCCTGGGATCCCCTCACAGTTCCCAGTGCAGCCTAAGGGTTTCTCTGCTTCCCAGGCCTGCTGGAAGAAGTCTCTCTCATTGTCTGAACAGGCAGACAAAAGGCCTCAGTCCTGTACAGCTGTGTAACAAACTGCATCTGGGCCAATTAGTGAGGATGAGTGTGGAGGGGCTCTGAAGGTCAGGACAAAAAGGCCTCTTTTTACCCCAAGTTATCTCTCTCCCCAGTGCTCCGTGTTGACAGGCAACCTTCATTTGGGCCACCTCCTGTGGCAGGCCAAGTTCTCAGCACTAATCCTGCCTTTGTGAGACTATATTCTGGTGTTCAGATACAGTGCTCAATATAATTCAGGAGTCCTTCTGGCAGACAACTAGGGCACTTAACCTCAAGAAATGTTTCATTGAGGCCGATGATGGGCCTATGATGCCTCTTCTAGGTGTCCAGAAGCTTTGGAAATACAAGCACCTGTCTGATCTTATTTCCTGTCATCTAGGACTGCTGAAGCACATTAGGTTTTGAAACCTTTGACCTCTCCTAGTTGAGCCCTGGGTGGCAAGGTTTTGGGGTTGAATACAGGGCCTGGGTGCTGACCATGAGCTCAGCGCAGGAGCCCAGCGCTTTACCATTTTGTGTCGCCACTTTACTTCTGGTGTGTGTGTGTGTGTGTGCGTGCGTGCGTGTGCACACATACACCAGTCCTGGAGTTTCAACTCAGGACATGTGTGTGTGTGTGTGTGTGTGTGTGTGCGTCTTCGTTCGTGTGCACACATACACCAGTCCTGGAGATTGAACTCAGGACCTGAGCACTGTACCTAATTTCTCTTGTACAAGAATAGCCCTCTCCCACTTGAGCCACAGAGTCACTTCAGGCTTTTTTCTAGTGATGTGTTCCTGAGAAGTCAAGTCCAGGGTTTCATAGATGCAAAGCACTCTATCCCTAAGGCACATTCCCACCCCTCTACTTCAGGTTTGTTATTCATGTCATATTTTTCTGCCAGTCCTGGGATTTGAACTCAGGGCCTAGGTACATCTACAGCACTGTGCGAGAAGGGGAAGCTCACTGTACTGGTAGACAAGAAAGTCAGGCCTGTTCCCAGGGCCTGAATTCAAGTCCTAGCTCTTGCAAAAATAATATTCGTATGCATTTTAAGTACAGGATTCATATTTACATACACATGTTTACTGCATATTGCAGTTAGTTATTCATTTTATTTTATGTTTTATTTATTTCTTATGTATTTTAGTGAGTATGATTACACACATAACCTTTTTTACATCTTATTACATAGGACATAGATTTGCCAATGTACTATACCTGATTCCTGAGACCCAGGACTTTCACCGATAAGGAAGACAAATGGGACATTTGGCTTCTTCCACCAGGATTACTTAAGTTTTTGGCAGTTCTGTGATTTGAACTCAGGGCCTAGAAAGCCCACTTCATGAATGAGGAGTGGGTCAATGTTAGCACACCAGTCTGATGCAAATGAAGTTGTCTGGCAAATTTGGTCCTAGGAGTGGCCAATATATAAACACATAGATTTGTAAAATGCAGTGTGTGTGTATTTACATATGTATATGAATCTATAAACGTATACAGAGACAGATAGACATTTATGTAGATTCTAGTGTATAACTCTATATAAAGAGTGATGTCTATATCTTACTTTTGTATATTCTATTACTACTAATTATTCGGTCTAAAATTATTCCTCCATTAATTAATCATGGTACAAGACTTAATCAAGTTTTAATTAAATTAATCAATGACCTATATTTAATGCATACAATCTTACATTAGAAAGACTAGTTAATTAGTAATTCAATTAGTACATTTCAAACATTCTATTAGTGTTCCTAGAGATAGGAACCAGTTTCTTAGGACCTTCAGCTACGTGTATGTGGCAGTCCTAGGATTGAACTCAGGGCCCAGGTGTCTGGGTTAACCTCAGGTTTCACTGACAGCCCACCAGCCTCAGCCATGCAAAGTCATGTACAATTTTCAAGCCAAATCAGTGAGACCCAGGATGGTCACTGTGCAAAAGAAACAAAGGTAAAACTGTTGTGAAAAACTTTCTGGTTTTCCTCTTCCATTTTGGTTTCTTTGTTTGTTTGTTGGCCAGGGCTGGGAGTTGAAATTGGGTCCTAGGATCCCTGGATCATCTGTGGGTGTAAAAGCTGCACCCCAGCCTAGGGTAATCAAGGCTGAGGCAGACTTGTGACGACCTAAGTTCAAGCCCTGTGCCTGCCCCCCCTCAAAAAAAATTAAGGTTCTGGCTTGGAATTTGGGACATTTTATATTCCATACCTAGGATTTGAAATCAAGGCCTGGGTAACTCTATTTTGCTGTGTGTGAAGTGGAAGCTCACCCTCCTTGAATAAAAGAAAGTCAAGAGCAGTTCCCAGGGCATGAATTCTAGCCCCAGGACTGGCAAAATAATATTTATATACATTTATAATGTACATCATATATATGTATTTGCGTAGGTATTACATCTTGTACCTAGGAAACAGTATTTTCACAGACAGCAGAACAGGTCAACATTGGCTGCTTAATCCACCTATTGTCTTTTGCACTGCTGAACTCAGGGTCTAGAATGCCCAATTCATCAAGGGATCAATGTAAGCGCAGCAATCTCAAACAAATACATTGCCAGGGAGTTCCCAGGACCTAAGTTTAACCTCCAGAAATGGCCAGTATATAAATAGATAGATGCCTAATTGCTACAAATACATATATATGCATAGAGAGTGAGAGAGAGAGATGTATATGTATATTCCAGTATATGTTTAAATATATAATATATTTATAGAATGTTAGATGTCTATATATCATTAATTTACACGTAATATATTACTAATAATTATTAGGTATTAAATTATGCCTTCATTTAATGATGCATCATGGTTTAAGGCACAATTAAGCACTTCCTTGTGCAAAATGAGCTCAGGGACAATGTCTAAGCTCACAGTTCAAGCCTCAGGATCTTTACCAAAAAAAAAAAAAAAAAAATAGAGCCAGTAACTCCATGTGTCTGTGTTTGTGTGAATGTATTTCTATCAGTGAACCTCCAGAATGGCTATGAAGAAAGGCACCCAGCTAGGAAATTTGCTTTGAATAGAATGATTTCATAGCACAGAGGGTGCTTTCAAGACAGTGCATGTTCCAGGGCTCCCCTCCCTGTTCCCAGTGTACCCTGAGGGTTTCTCCACACCCCAGGTTGCTGGAGGAAGTCTGCCTCTTTGTTGGAACAAGCAGACAAAAGGCCTCACTCCTGCACAGCTCTGTAACAAACAACTCTATCCAGGCAAACTAGTGATTATGAGTGTAGGCAGGCCCTGAAGACCAAGAGAAAAAGGCCTCTTTGTACCCCAAGATATCTCTCTCCCCAATGCTCTGTTTTGACAGGAGGCCTTCATTTGTACTATCTCCCGGGGCAGGCCAATTTCCCTGCACTTATCCTGTCTTTGTTAGACTGTGTTCCAGTGTTGAAACAAACTGCTACAATTAATTCAAGATTCCTTCTGGCAGACAACAACTAGGGAGGTGAACCTAATGATTCATTATTGGCAATGGTGCCTCCCTAGGTTTTTGGAAGCTTGCTACATCTAAGGCAAGCACTCTACTACTGAGCCACCTTCCCTGCCCTTCTCCTTTTTCTTTTATCAGTCCCGAGATTTGAACTCGGGACCTAGGATCTCAGGATGGGCTGTGGGCCATTGGCTGCACCACATCCTAGGGTGATCGAAGCTGAAGCAGAATTGCCACAATCTGAGTTCAAGCCCCGGGCCTGGAAAAGGCCCAAGGCCATGACTTTGAATTTCCTCCATTTTTCTGGCAGGCCTGGGATTTGAACTCAGGGTCTGGGTAACTCTGTGAGACTGCAGGGGAAGGGAAGCTCACTGGTGTTGAAGACAAGAATTTCAGTTTCCAGGCCTGAATTTAAGCGCCAGCACTGGAAAAATTGATATTCATATATGTGATCTTTTTACATACATGGGCTTACTCCATATGACATTTATTACCCCTATTTATTCATTATTGATTTTATTTAGTATTATTACATATATAACATTTATTTCATTTATTACATCTTATCACATGCATATATTTGCATATGGGTTATACTTCATACTGAGACTCAGGATTTTTACAGAGAAAAAAAAATGTGTCAAAGTAGGCAGGATGACAGATATCAGCCACAGATGCCTAGACTGTAACATTTTGTACGGGTGTCCTTGGGTGCCCTTGGTAGGGTGCTAACCATGAGCCCAACAGTGAAGAGTCAGTGGATAGGCCCTGAGTTCAAGGTTCATGACCAAGAAAAATAAACCAAAAAAATTGTCTGCAGGAGAAAACTCACTAGAGTTCAGTACATACATCATTTTGGCCTTGACATGGGGACATATCTGAGCCTCAAGGTTCTCATCTGCACAATAATCGGTGGAGCTCTTACAAGGACCAGATGCAAGAATGCACTCAGTACACCATTCCTCATATAAGACTCATGACATAGCTGTATACCACACGCTGTCATTAGAATTAGGGTGCTTTCATCAGTGTCACCATACTACACAAATTTCACATCAAATGATTTAGAGGGGTGGGTTTTTTGTAGGGAGGGGGCGGTGAGTCAGCCACGGGGATTCCACTGAAAGTTTGGGGGTACTGTCCTAAGATCTTTTGCTCAAGGCAAGAGCTCTACCACTTTGAGCCACAGCTCAGAGTTTTGCAGACTTCCTGTCAGGGCTGGATTTTAAAACTACCAGTGTCTGATCTCAGCTCCCCAGTATCTTGGATGTCAGGGCTGAGGAAGCCACAAGCATCCGGTTCCGTGTAGCTGGTTTGCAGCAGTTTACCTCTGGCTACATCAGGTTAGATGGCAGCTCTCAGCACCAGACTCCTAGCTTGCCTTACAATGAGGTATTTGCAGTCCTATTCTTATATCTTTGCAGTCAGAACCTTCTATCGTTTTGTTTTGGTTCCAGTCCTGCATCTTGAGTAAGTGTCTAGACACAGTCCCTAAACTTTTATGCTCAAAGCTAGTACTGGACGGCTTGAGTAACAGCATGACTTCTGGATTTTTCTGTGCAAGTGGTAATGAGGAATGGAACCTAGGACTTTGTACATACTCAGTGAGCACTCTATCACTGAGCCACAGGAGTGAAAAGTGTATAAACAGATAAATGTGTAAATTGGTAAATAAAGATAGATAGATAGATATAGATAGATAGATAGATGTATATGTATAAAACAAGAGATGTCTGTATATTATGAAACTGCATATATGATATTAATACCAATTATTGGCAATTAAATTATTCCTTCCTTTTTAAGTATCATGATTGAATACATAATAAAGTATTAATTGAAAATTAGTCAATGTAGAATAATTGTGTATAATTTTAGAATATAATTATATACTAACTACTAATTTAAATGTTACTTTTATAACATTCCATTTGTATGGATGTATATCAGAATGAATTTCTTAGAACCTCCCACCATTCATTAGTGGCAGTTCCAAGATTCGACCTCCAGGCTAAAGTTGCTGGTTTCAGCTATGGCTTCCCTAATAGCCCACTAAACATTAGCAATGCAATGTCATGTACACATTCTGGGTCTTGTCATTTAGACCCAGGATGGTCACAATACAAAGAAAAAAATACGTAAAACCACCTTCTTGAACTTCTCAGTTTTATCCTTCTCCTTTTTATTTTTATTTTTTGCCACCTCCAAAATTTGAAGTAGGGTCCAATGATCAGCTGTTGCAGAGATGTGAAGACCTGAGTTCAAGCCCTGTGCTAGGCCAAAAAACAAGTAATAATAACAGTAAGACCCTGGCTAGGAAATTGCACCATTTTTCTAGCAGGCCTGGGATTTGAACTCAGGGTCTGGGTAATTCTGTGACACTGTGTGTGAAAAGGGAAGCTCACAGTCCTTGAAGACAAGAAATTCATGGGGCTGGGAAGGTGGCTCAGTGGTAGAGTGCTTGCCTTGCATGCATGAGGCTCTTGGTTCAATAACTCAGTACCACATAAGCAGAAAAAGCTGGAAGTGGCACTGTAGCTCAAGTGGTAGAGTGCTCACCTTGAACTGAAGAGCTGAGGGACAGTGCCCAGGCCCAGAGTTAAGGCATCATGACTGGCAAAAAAAAAAAAAAAAGAAAAGAAAAGAAATAAAGAAAAAAGAAATTCAGACCAGTTCCAAGGGCCTGACTTGAAGCCCCAGAACTTGAAAAAATAATATTCATATATATGATATCTATTTACATACATGGGTTCTACTGCATATGACATTTATTACCCTTATTTATTTAGTATTATTACACATATAACATTTCCTTTATTATATCATATCTCATAGAATATATTTGCATATGGATTATACATCATATTGAGACCCAGGACTTTCACATAGAATGAAAAAAAAAGTGTAAAATTGGCTTCTTACTCCACAAATAAATTTTTGGCCATGCTGGAATTTCAACTCAGCTTACAATGCCCAATCCATAAACGGGGTACAGTCTTAGCACACCAGCCTCCGGCAAACTGAGCATCCAGGAAATTCTGAGGACCTGTAATCAAGCCATAGTAGTGCCGGATAGATAGATGTGTAGATTGATATTATATATATATAATATATACATACATATATATCTGCATATATATGTATATATTTATATATACACACACATACAAAGGGAGAATGTGAGGATATTATTAAATTATATATATGTTCTTACCAATTATTAGTTACTAAATTATGACTGCATTTCATGAGGTATCATGGTTGCGTACTTATAAAAGCATTAATTACAAATATAGTCAATATCCTTAATCATACCCTGGTGCTAGAATGGAAGATATAAATCCATTAATTTTTGTGTGGCATTCTAAAATAGAATCATGAATTAACTGTAAATTTAATTATTACTTTTATAACATTCCATTAGCATTCACATGAACAGGAATTAGTTCAACAGGATCTCCCTCCATTTGTGGGTGGTAGTCATAGCATTCGAATCCCAGGCCTGGGTAGAGTACTTTGAATGCAAACCATTGGAATGACACCATGAAGATTTCAGATTGTCATGATTTTAAAAAAGAACAACAAGAAGAAAAGAAAGCCAGGTGTCAGTGGCTCCTACCTATAACCCTAACTCCTCCGGAGGCTGAGATGTAGAGAATGCCAATTTGAATTCATCTGAGGCAGGAAAGTCCAAAACAATCTTCTTTCTAAGAGATCATAGGAAGAAAAAAAGCCCATGAGTGGGGCTGTGACTCAAGAGCAGAGTGCTATCCTTGAGCAAAAGGAGCTCAGGGACAGGGCCTAGACTCATAGTACAACCCTGAACCTGCCTCACCCCCCCCCCAAAAAAAAAGGAGGCAATAACTCCATGTCTCTCTGTATGGATGGATGATGTATGGATGATGGGCATTCAGCAGGTTGCCCATGTCCATCCGCCCAACCTGGGCAAGACCTCAGAGAGTCCTAAGTCTGAACCAGCAGCTTGAACAAAGCATCCTTCTCTGCCATTTAATAAGTGAAGCCTTGCCGGGTTTGCATGGGCTGTGCAACAGGTGACTTATATCCTGGCTGAGATATCCCATTGGGACACCTAGCAGCCAGCCACTGCCTCCAGGGAGACCAGAAGTCATCGGTCAGGTCATCAGAATGGCATCTGTCATGGGTGCAGTGTGGATCTGAGCTGTAAATCAGCATTTCAGACCAAGTTTCTGGGCCAGGAGGGGCAAGGGCTGCAAGATGGCACAGCAGGTAATGCCTACTCACTGGGACTAATTTGTCAGGCACACCTTGGGTGGGTGTTGAGTCGGGCTCATGAAAGCCTTGTAGGCTCAGGAATCCACAGCTGGCTGGCTGCTGCTTGTAGCAGTGGCTTTCCCAGGAGTCCCAGGGCTCAGAGCCCTGCTTTCCTCACCATTGCTAAGCGGCGGATGAAGATCTGCAATCATGCACCGAGTATAAATGAGCATCCATCGTGTTCTTCCCTTGGTCCTGTACCCTATACATGGATGGAGGTGCAGGTGCCATGGAACTTACTGCCATGGCCCAGACCACTCAGCCAAAGAAGGAGTTGGGGAGAAATAACTTATGTGTCAAGAGTTCACTATGACTGTGCCTCTAGATTGCCCCCAGTTCTAGCTCAGCTCATCATTACCACCTTCCTCTGTGTGTGTGTGTGTGTGTGTTTGTGTGTGTGTGTGTGTGTGTGTGTGTGAGTGTGTGTGTGTGTGTGTGTGTGTGTGTGTGTGTGTGTAGGTGTTCATGCGCACATCTTGGTACTAGGGCTTGAACTCAGGACCCGGGCTCTGTCCCTCACTTTTTTCATTCAAGGCTAGCAACTCTACCACTTGAGCCACAGCTTTTCTTGCAATTTTAGGTGGTTATTGAGAAAGGAGAGTCTCACACACTTTAGAAAAGTGAGCTGGTGATAAGAAATGTACTCATTATCTTGCCCATGGAACTGTAACCCTTCTGTACAGTATTTTCACAATAAAAAAAAGATCCTACTGATACAAAAAAAAAAAAAAAAAAACCAAGAAAAGTGAGCTGGGCTGTCTCTGAATGCCAATCCTTAGATCTCAGCCTCCTGAGGAGCTAAGAATAAGAGAGCATGAGCTGTTAACATCTGACCACACTTTCCTTCTTGGCTAAGACAATGTACCTCTCTCCGAGCTTAGCACCATCTACAGCTAACCTTCCTTCCCCTCCCTCTACTCCTCTAGACTTCAGAGGAAACGTACCCTCCCCTGAAGACATAGAAATAGGATACTTGACAGGTTTGAGCTTTATGTTCTCCACACAGTCAAGGGCTGCGGGGAGCTGATGTAGAGATCAGAGATCTAGGCCAGGGCAAGTAGACAGCTGTTAGAACAGAAGACAGTATGAAGAGACATCCTTGCAGCTGGATGCCAGTGGCTCATGCCTATAATCGTAGCTAGTCAAGGCTGACACATGAGGATCAAGCAAGATTCAAAGCTAGCCTGGGCAGACTCTTACCTCCAATGAATGACCAAAAAGCTGGGAAGCAGAGCTACTGTAGTTCAAGTGGAAGAGCACCAACCTTGTGCAAACAAGCTAAAGGATACCACCTAGGCTCTGTGTTCAAGCCCTAGTAAAGACACACACACACACACACTAACATCCTTAGCAGGTGCCAGTGGCTCATACCAGCAATCTTAACTACTTAAGAGGCTGAGCTCTTAAGATGGCAGCTTGAAGCCAGCCCAGACGGAGAAGATCGTGAGAATCTTATCTCCACTAAACTACTAAAAAAAAATGAAATGTGAGCTGTGATTCAAGTGGTAGAGTGTTAGATTTGAGCAAAGGAAGCTCAGTGCCTAGGCCCGGAATTCCAGCTCTAAGAGTTTTTTTTAAGACAACTTTTGTCCCCCTCCTTCCCTCAGGCCATAAATCCAGACGTTGGTCATCCTAGATCTCACTTCCACTCCTGCCACTTCCACAGAACCACAAGTGGGTGTTACTGGCCAGGTCTGGGTTAAGAAGTGAACGTACACAAGTGGGGGCATACCCAGGTCAAGGCTAATGCCCCAGAACATTGAGGTATTGGCCATGCCAGTCTCTCCTCCCCCAATTCCCTGGCCCTGGAATCTAAAGTCTGTGCCTCTGTATTCTGGGCATCCAGAATTCTCTAGAAGGATTGGAGAGGCCCAGCTGGGGCTGGAAGATAGACTTGCCTGCGATAAAGTATGTTGACATTTCCTAGACAACAATAGATATTTCCAAGCCACCTTGGCCTCACCTCCAATGCAGCCTAGAATCCTCCTTGCTTGGGCGGCCTTCAGTCCACTATCAAGCTGGAGTTGGCCAGAGTCACCGGCAACACCCTTCCCCCACTCCACTGCCAGCATGCTGAGAGAGACATGCAGCCAGAGGTCTAGCTGAGGAAAAGGGCAGGACATCCCATGTCTGAGTTCCCCACCTAAAGGCAGGCAAGATTCTATTTCAGCTAGCCCTGCTGACCCAGAATCCCCTGCAGGAGGCCAAAGATTTGGACAGCTGGACTTGGGCCCCAAAGAAAAGCTTGAACTCAGGTCTCTGGCAATATAGGACTCATTGTAGACCCTGATAGGAGGATAAAGACAAAGTCGGTGTGGAGGAGGAGCACCATCCAAGGTCAAAAAGAGGCAGACAGGCACCCTGGAAGGGGACAGAGAAACATGAGGGACACACACAAACACACACACACACACACACACACACACACACACAAATATGGCACTGGTATCTCACACCTGTCATCCTAGCTACTCAGGAGGCTGAGGTCAAAGCCAGCCAGCACTGAAATGTCTGTGAGGCTCTTATCTCCAATGAACCACCAAATAACCAGAAATGGAGCTGCAGCTCAAGTGTTAGAGCACTAGCTTTGAGCACCGAAGCATAGGAACTTCACCTAGACCCTGAGTTCAAGGCCCAGGTCTTCTACATCCAAACACACAGACACAGACACACACAGACAAAAGACACATGAACACACAGACACACACAGTGGTAGCCCAAAGCCTCAGCAGTCCCTGAGCACCCTGAATATTCCACCCCAGAGATGATGGCACTACCATCATCAGACCAACTGTAGACAAAACTCCGAGCCTCTCACATGTCTGGAATGGTTCACAACACATCATGGCATTTCTACTGTACACACTGTTATGCAGAAAATTCAGCTACCTTTTGTTTAGTTGTAGGTTATGGGGTTTGAACTTTGGGCCTGCCAGAAGGCCTTCAGCTCTTCAGGTGAAGGTGTGCTCTCTACTACTGGTGCCACAGCACCACATCCAATTTTATGGTGGTTCATAGGGGATAAAGTCTCAAAGACTTTCCCGCCCAAGCTGGCTTTGAACCGTGATCCTCAGATCTCAGCCTCCTGAGTAGCTAGGATGACAGTTATGAGCCACTGGCAGCGCCCGGCTACACCCAACTTCTTTTTTTCTTCAGCTCTTTTCTTTCTTTCTTTTTTTTATTGTGAAAATACTATAAAGAGGGGTTACAATTACATGGGCAAGATAAGGAGTACATTTCTAATCAGGCATTGTAGCCTCCTCAGCAGCCACTTTCTTATTCCAAGGGAAAACCCAACTCATCAAGACACAAACCAAATGTAACCCTACACTTCAGACTTGGTCACCAGCATTCAAAACCTTCTTCCATGGATGGAGAGCATATAATTGACACTACCATTCCACCCTTGCTCCCATTCACCCACTCCCTGCCTGCCATAGCCATAACCTCTGGAGTTCTTGGTAAGGCACCACCCACCCTGCTATGGCTTCACACTGGGGTAAACCTGGGGAGTTATTAGAAATGTCTGTACTGTGGGGCCAGCATCTGGTCTCACATCCTCAACCACCCCAATACTTCACTATCTCTTGCAAGCAAGGAAGGGGTATCTTTCTTTCTTGTTTGGTTTTTTGTTTTTGTTTTTTTTGGTTGAGAGCCTTGAACTCAGGGCTTGGGTACTGTCACTGATGTCTAATTTTCCTCAAGGCCAGTGCTCTACCACTTGAGCCACAGTGCCACTTCTGATTGGAGACTGGAGATGAGGCTCTGGAGGGACTTTCCTGCTAGGGCTGGGAAATAAGATCCACTGCATCTCAGACTCCCGAGTGGCAAGGATGACAGGTGTGGGATGACAGGTGTGAGCCCGTGGCTCATGGCTTAAGGTGTCCAGTTCTTCAGAATTTCCACCTAGTGCTCCTCTAGAAGATACCACCTAGACTCCCCTCTACCTCCCTCAGACACAGCAAAGGAAGGCTAGAATCTGGGTGTGGCCATGGGGATTAAAGGCCCCCTCCACATCACTAACCTCCTCTAAGCTCCCATCTGCCTCCTCTGGATTGCCTGGTCTTCCAGGGCAGATCAGACCCACTAGAAGTTCTGGGGCCTCCCCTATTTCCCCCTGCCCCACCAAACTGATACCTGAGGACTTCCGGGGCAAACTGGTCCATGTCCTGGTGGAAGACCTTGGGAGGCTTGCTGAAAACTGGGTACAGGGGTGCAAAGGGCACGAGTGTCCAGCACCCCTCTGTCAAAGGAGACACAAAGCACGTATTTATCTACTAAGAGCTTCAGGGCATAGCCATCCACCTGTCACCAAGGTCCCTGGGAGAACTGCTTTATGGTGACAGCCCTGGGGCCTGACCTCAGGGCCCCGGTACTATCCCTGACTTTCTTTGTCTCCAGAGGAGTGCTCTTTCACCTGAGCCACAGTGCCACTTCCAGCTTTTTCTGTGTATGCAGGACTTAGAAATCGAACCCATGCTTTCCTGTGTGCTAGGCAAGCCCTCTACCTCTAAGACGCAATTCCAGCCCTGGATAGCTGTCCTTCTGTGACCCCTCAGGCCTGTCTTGGGACAGTCTCGCACATCTATACCAAGTCTCTCACCAGCAGCCCTGGTTGGAAATGAACATGCTCTGCTATGTTGTCTCCAAGAAGCCCTTTCTGATCACCTTGGCATAGCTGGAGATTCTCCGCTGTGCAGGCTGCCAAACTTATCAAGCTCTGCCTTCCAGCCAGTGTGAGTTGAGAATGCACAAAGGGGAAGGCCTGGATTCCACCACCAGATTTCTGAAGACCCTGATACACCACCCAGGGGCAGGTGTTGTATCACACTCCGTGAGAGGGGCTCGAGGCCTGGGCAATCTGTGGGCAACAAGACAGGACCATTTCTTTGTGTGGGCTTGAACTGAGGATCTGGGAGCTGTCTCTCTGAGTTTTATTGCTCAAGGCTGGCTCTACCATTTGAGCGACAGCTCCACTTCTGGCTTTTTGGTGGTTCCATGGAGAGTAGATTTTCATGGGCTTTCCAGCTTATGGCTGCCTTCAAACTGTGATCCTCAGATCTCAGCCTCCCAAGTAGCCAGGATGACAAGCATGAGCCTGAACCCCAGGTGATGAGCACCAAAGTTTTTTTGGTTTTTGTTGGCTCATGTTCATCTCCTATCAACTAGCAAGCCTAAGTTAAAATAATCAGTTAGAGGGGATCAAATTCCTCTCCTAGGTCAGTTAATCCAAGGAGATAAAGTGTCTTTGGAAAGGGCTAGTCTGGGTTGCCTAAGGGATGTTTGTGTGTTTGTGTGTGTGTATGTGTGTGAGTGTTGGGGATACCTACCCTCAGCTCTGTGGTGCCTCATCCTCCCAGCAGGGAGTGCACCCAGGATCTTGACCCCAAGGGAGGTGGATGGGAGAGGGTACCTAAGGTCACATCCAGGGGGATGATCTGAATTCTGTCCTGCAACCTAAGCCTGGACAGATAAAGGAGAGAAGGAGAGGGTTGGGGGAACATCAAAGTATCCCCTTACCTTTGGCTGAATGTACCAGCGAGAAAACTGAATACATCTTTCTTGGTAGTCAGCTAAAAGGTGTACAGTGTTCATTTATTTTATGATTGTGTTAGTCCTAGGGCTTGGATTCAGGGCCTGGGTGTTATCCCTGAGCTTCTTTTGTTAAGGCTGAGGCTCTACCAGTTGAGCCACAGCACCACATCTGGCTTTTTTGTCTGTGGTTTTGGGGAGGGAGGTGGTTTATGGGAGATAAGAATCTCCTGGACTTTCCTGCCCGGGCTACTCTGAGTCACAGACATCAGACCTCAGCCTCCCAAAGAGCCAGGATGATGGGTGGGAGCCATGAGCTCCTGACTGTCACCATCCATTTATAATCCCTTAAGCCCAGGGCCAGGCCACCCATACTACACCTCCTTGTTGGGAGTAGGAAGCAGACATGAGTGGGTTTGATACTTCAACAGCCTACCTATCTTTGAGCATTGTTCTGGGTCAGTCTGATGGTGGCTTATCCACAGCAATGACATGGCTCTGTCACCAGAACAAATTTCCCGCCCCCACGGGAGGTGTCAGGTCTTGGGTCTTTCTTCTGAGCCCCACCACCATAACCAAAATGACACTCCCTAGCAAAGGGTAGTACACGCAGAGGGTTTTTATTGTCTTATAGCCAGGGTCTTGTCAGATAGGTGGGGGTATAGGTCAGAGGTCCTGGATTGTGCTGGGCAGGGGGACAAGGTGACCCCTCCTCATCCACTTTTCTTCAACGGTGTAGCAGAGGGATGTGGGGATGGACTCATGGGATGGACAATGAATAACCGTCACGGTCTATCCAGGGCACAGAGGGGCTTACCTCATGAAGCTGCTTCAACAGGCTGAGCAAAACAGCTCCTGACCCACAGCCCACCTCCAGAATGAGAGGGCCACCTTGGGTTCCAGGCACATGGGGATGCTGAGCCACTTCCTCCAGCACTCATTCAACCAATAACTGAGAGAGAAAGAGAGAGGGAGAGAGAGAGAGAGACAGAGAGAGAGGGGGGAGAGAGAGAGCAGGGGAGAGAGAGAGAAAGACAAAGGTCCAGAATTACACTTAAGTCAGGTGCCGGCGGCTCAGACCTATAATCCTACTTATACAGGAGGCTGAGATGTGAAGATTGTGGTTCATAGCTGGCTGGGGAGGAATGTCTGTGAGACTCTTATCCTCAAAGAACCAAAAGAAAACCCGAAGTGATGCTGTGGCTCAGGGGGTAGAGTACTAGCCTTGTTCTGAGGAGCTCAGGGATTGCATCCAGGCCCAGAATTCAATCCCCACAAATGACAAGAAGTGGACTTCCCACCACAAGAAGTGGACTGAATAACACCCACTGTTCTAGGAGGCATGGCAGAGAAATCAGGCCAAGATTCTTGTCAGCTGGAGGTCATGAGTAGATCACCTGGCTTCTCCATGACTCACTTTCCCCAGCTGGAAAAATGAATAGAATGAAGGATCCCTTCTTCATGGAGACAGGGTAATGATGAAAGACAGCCATGTTTTGTTTCATAATCCCACACCTATTGCATGATTAATAACAGACCACATCTGAGCCCTTCCCAGGCAACTTCCTGTCATATGCTCACAGAATTGTTGAGAACTGTATCTGACACCTGCTCCCTCTGTGCCTGGCCCTGCTCCAGAGATCCCTCTGTATTAATCCCTTATTTACTCACAACTGTCCCATGAGGAGACTTAGGTCCAATGGTTGACATCCAACCCAGAGCTTCACCTGTGGTCAAGAATCGGCTGCCGTGAACTAAGAGTTTGGGACAATCCATCTAAAATGATGACTGAGCAGGACGCTAAATGTCTACCACCACCACCACCCCCACACACATACACACAAACACTTCTCCACCATCCTTTGCAGGCAAAGATGTTTTACTTTCTTTCTTTTTGTTGGGTGTGGGGCTCGAACTCTGGGCCTGGGTGCTATCCTTGAGCTCTTCAGCTCAAGTCCAGCACTCTATTACTTGAGCCACAGCACCACTTCTGGTTTTCTGGTGCTTTATTGGAGAGAAGACTCTGAGGGTCTTTCCTGCCCAAGTTGGCTTTCACCCATGATCCTAAGATTCAGCTCCTGAGTACTTAGGATGACAGCCATGAGCCAATGGCACCCGGCCAAAGAGGCTTTTCCATGCCTGTCATCCTATCCCCTCTGGAGACTGAGTTCTGAGGACTGCAGTTGGATGCCACCCTTGGCAGCATAGTCATTCAGAACTCTTATCTCCAATTAAACACCCAAAAACCTTGCAAGTGGAGCTGTGGCTCAAATGGTAGAGCGCTAGCTTTGAGCATGAAACAAGGGATGGGACCCAGGCCCTAGTTTTAAACTTTTTCTAGCATAGACACACCCAAGAAAAGGAAGTAGGTGAACACACAGGAGCTCAAAGCTCACACATAATATTCAAGACTCACAGAATAGACCCCATCCTGCTCTGATTCTCTAGATTCTATGTCCTAGGTCATGGCAGGCTGAGATGGGACTGACCATGCACCAAGTCAGGACATTCAAGTACAATCTCATACTGAGGATCCAGTGATCTCATGAAGGACTCAAGATCTCTCACTGTCCTGTCTTGACACTGGGCAGTCAGGTGAGATATAGTTATCCAAACAAAGGATATGGGAATGAATGAATTTCTCAGCCAAGAGATGCAGACTGGAGGGCTTTAGGTCCCTCTCTCTCAGGGAGGAGAAAAGGGCTGATCCATCTCAGTAATATTCCTGGGTTGTGAGTATCCTCAAAGAAACAACCCTGCTCAGAGCCCAGTGCCTCTGGTGTTCTCACCAGCCTCGACCTTCAGTCCACCCTCTTTAAATCCCACATCTGCCATCTAGACTAAAGGCTGAGCCAGCAAGGAGACCCACCTCTACCTCTGAGAATGGCAGTTACAGGGCCCAAAGTCCCCTAGAGGAATTCTTAGAGCAACATGGGTCTGACTCTCGCCCTCATTCCCTGGGTGTCCTCTTCTAG
The DNA here is from genome assembly GCF_024711535.1 of Dipodomys merriami. Lineage (NCBI taxonomy): Eukaryota > Metazoa > Chordata > Mammalia > Rodentia > Heteromyidae > Dipodomys > Dipodomys merriami. Next base: position 23,833 of record NW_027203794.1, read on the forward strand.
TGGCATGCTTACCTCTGTCTCTGGTTGAGGAATGAACACTGGGGGTGTCACCTTCAGATTGAGCCAGCAAAAGTGCCAGTCCCCAAGGATGTACTGCACAGGCATCCTGCAGTGGATGACTGCCAGGTTGTCAAAGGTGAACCCAGAGTGCCAGGACTTTTAATAGCCATGTGGCTGGGTTGAAGATTCTATCACTGATGGTCTAGGTTGTCAGGTGAGGTCATGGCTCCAATGGCCTGACACACTGGATCTGGGATCATCCTCCCTCTTCATCTTCCTGCTTATCCCTTGCCAGCCCCATCTTGCCACTCCCTCACCCTATACCTCCCTAGCCCTTGGACAGTTTCTTCTTATCTGACCAGAAAATGAACTCTGTGAGCCAGGGGAGATTGAAACTCTGTGACCCACCCTGAGCCCCAGGGTCTACCTGAGGCTGTTTCCCTCTACAGTCAGTGACCACTCAGATTTGGATATAATGATGTTGCTGATGCCATGAATGGGTCAGTGGCTTGGTCCTACACACTAGCTTTAGGCTCTGAACCTGTCCCCACAGAGATTGTGAATGGTTGGCTCCCTTGATCCAGGGACTCCAAACCAAGGCTTGCATGCTCCCTTCTTCCTTCCTTTCCTCCTTTTCTCCCTCCATCCTTCCCTCCTCTCTTTCTCTTTCCTTTCTTTGTGTCATTCCTGGGCATGAACTCAGAGCCTGGGTGCTGTCCCTGAGCCTTTTTACTCAAGGCCAACAGTCTACAGCTTGAGCTACTCATCCACTTCTGGCATTTTCTTTTTGGTAGTAAGTTGGAGATAACAGTCTTACAGGCTTTTCTGCCTGGGCCTTAAGCCTCAATCCTCCTATCTCAGCCTCCTAAGTAGCTAGGATGACAGGTGTCAGGCACCAGCATCCAGCTCAAACCAAGATTTCTTCATGTGCTGTGGAACCAGCACTGGAACCTTTTATCGTATATGACCCCCCTCTTTCACCCCCCCCAAGAAACTGGCACACACTGTAACGTTTTGTTAGATAAATAGATGAGCATCTGTCTATGACAATACTACAGAACAGTCCCATCCAACTCAGGTAAGCATCCTGGCTGGGGGTAAAACCTGTGTTAGCTCTCCCACAGTTCTCCCTCCTCCCTCTTCCCACCCTCCTGGTGCCACCGCACTTAACTGTTTTGGTTCCAAGGACATGAGCCATGATGTACTCACTGTATTCTGGGGTCTCTAGGATGACTATCTTCTCAAAGATCTCTGTCCAGCCACTCTGACCAGCTGTATGGCACTCAATTCCCTACTCAACTGTGAACAAGGATGTTGTGAGGTGAAAGCCTGGTTCAATGGGTCTCCTCTGCACTCCCTAGGGCCAGACAGGATGGTCCACCATATTCGGCCCCCAATTTTCATGTTGTAGAAAAGGATCCCTGAGACATCCTGGGTCTCTGAATCTCCCAGAGTCCAGTACAGGTCCTGGGAATTGTCTCTGCTCACAGCGATCAGGCTGCAGATGGTAACGTCACAATCTCTGCTACCCACTGGACTGGGAGCACTAGAAGAAGCTGGCAGAACTGGGAAATGTGATCACCCAGTCAGAACTGTTGACAGCTGAGGTTGGGGGTACAGGCCAGTTGTATGTGTGTCAGAGGGGGTGTGTTTTTCTCCCAAATACCCACCTTCTATCTGACCCCAGTGCCCTCATCTCTCTAGTGGGCTCTTCTGGGAATGTCCTCAGGTGAAAGGGTGACTGAGCACAGAAGAAAAGGGCTCGCACAACAACGGGGTCTATCTTCTGCATCCAACACTCCCCTGCCCAGCAAAAGGGAAAAGAACCCAGAAGGCATGTGTGGGGTGCTGCTCCCCACCTCTGACTAAAGCCACCAGGTACCCACCAGGGAGAGGAAGGATGCAGATGCACAGCTGTGTGGCTCCTACTGCTCCAGGCCAGGGGCTCTGTGGTGCCCCCACCTCCCCATCCCTGAAGCTCCCCTTTTCCTGGAACATTGGCCACTAGGGATGAGGGTGGGATCCCCGGATGGACACCCACCTCCACCCCCACCCCTGGGGTGCATTTGCGGCAGAGCCAGGACAGACTTTGGGGCACGGGGGAGGCGCAGGCAGGAAGGGAGGGGGAGGCAAGAGGCAAAGGTCCAGGTCTGCGAGGGTGGGGAGAAAGGGTAGAGTGGGGGCGGGATATACAGGGGAGGTTGTAGGGTGCGGGGTGCAGGTCGGCCACTCATGTGTGCTGCTGGGAGAAGCTGTAGGCTGCGACTACGGGTGCGTGCCAGGAGTCTGAGGACCGAAGGCCAGAACCAAGTCAGGGCCACAAGCAGGCCAGGGGCGCAACAGCTCCTCCAGGTGACTGCTAGAGGCAGCAGCCATGTTTGAACCGCAGCACGGGCACATGGTGGAGCTGCGCACAGCCTCTGCTCCTCAGCCACCACCGCAGACTCAGCGGCCTCCTAACCTGTGGCCGCCGCCGCCGCCTCAGCAGCCACTGCCATCACCGTGCTCCCAGCACCGGGACCTCAGACTCAGGGCCACCATGGTTGGGCGCCTCCGAGGGGCTGCATGTGGCGATGTGCCTGCCATGCAGGCTCTGCATGCTCTCCGCTCCCAACCAGGACCCACACTATGATCAGAGCAGCCGCCAGCCACTGAAGCCGTTTCCACTGCTGCTAGTGCTCGTGCTCGGTCTTCTCCCAGCTCTCTCTTGGCCCCACACTCCTCTCCTGGGCCACCCTGCCCCTTCTGCACACACACCCCTGCCCCCTTGGGCTCCTGGCCATTGCTGCCACAAAAGTGCGCTCCTGAGCCCTGCCCCCTCATTCACTGGGCCCCGTCCCCAACTCCTAGCCACAATTGCAGTCCTGACTGGGCCCTGAGGCTTCTAGACCATGGCAATTGCAGCCTTACCTCAGCTTAGCACGACCCTCTACCCCCAGTACAGGCCCAGAGGATCGAATCTCCCCTCAGCCCCACCGCTGGGGAAGACTCTCCTCCATCCCCCTCCACTCCACACACCAAGCAGGTGCATGGTGACACTCGTGTGTGTATGTGTGTTTGTGTCTGTGTTATTGTTGGGGATAACCACCTCTCAAGGACCCAGAACATAGCACCCTTTGGGATGATTCAGCACACAGCACACTTCCAAAATCAGCACAAAGCACCCTGTGTAAATGACTCAGCACACAGCTCCCTTTGAAGGACTCAGCATGTAGTATGCTGGGTAGAGTACTCAGCACACAGCACTCTTTGAAGGAGGGAGTCTATAGCCCACAGTTTAAAGGACTCAGTGCATGGCCACTTTGAAACTCTCAGCACATAGCACACTTTTCCAGAGACTCATCACACTCTGTGTTGAAGCACGCTGTGTAAAACACCCAGTGCACAGCTTCCTTCGATAAACTCAGCACACAGAACAATTTTGAAGGACTCAGCACATACCACACTGTGGAAGCTCTCAGCACGCAGCACCATTTGAAGGACAGTACAGAGAACCCTTTGTAAAGGACTTAGCACACAGCACTCAAAATACACCTCATCCCTCTCTTCTCAAGGGCTCACACATAGCAGGACCCTTTAGGATGCATTAGCACACCACACCTTTTGAAGGACTCAGCATACAGTACGTTGTGTAATGGACTCAGCACTAAGCCCCCATTAAAAATCCCAGGATGGCCCACTCTTCTCAGGGACTCAGCACATAGCACCCTTTGGGATGACTCAGCAAACAGCACCTTTTTGAGGACTCAGCACATAACTCCCATGAGGGAAGGACCCAGTAAATAGCACCCTGTGAAGGACTCAGCACATAGCTGTATGTTACAAGTTCAGCTGTCATTAGAATTAGGGTGCTTTCTTCAGTATCACCATTCTTCAGAAACACTTCACAAATCCTACTAGTTCACATTTAGACAAGCTGTGTTTTATGGGGGAAGTCAGCTGGGGGTCTTGAACTCAAAGCTTGGGGCCCCTGTCCCTGAGCTCTTTGGTTCAATGCTAGAGCTCAACCACTTGGAGGCACAGCTCCAATTTTGTTTTTTTGGGTTGTTCCTTGACAGGTCTTATGGTGATAAGTAAGGTCAAGTTGGGGTATCTGTGGGCAAAGGCCCTTAGCTCAGCCTGGAGCTGACCTCTCCCTTCCCTGTGTCCCTGAAAGCTGGGCCTCCTGGAGCTCTCATGGCCTAGGGTGGAACAGACCCGCTCTGGCATCAGAAATGAGGGTGAGCAAAAGTCAGCTTGGCCCTAGTAACTTGCCCAAATTGAACTCTAGAGGATAATGGCATGGAACGGCATGTTCCGCATGTGGCCACCAGGGAGCAGGAGTGGCCCACCATAGGGATTGTACTTGAGAGTTGGGTTTACTCTTGCTTCTCTTGGGCCCCCATCATGATTCAAAGCGACCCTGGACAGGAAAGTCCTTGAGACTCTTACCTACATTAACCATCGAAAAGCAAGTGGGGCTGTGGCTCAAGTGGTACAGCACTAGTTTTGAGTGAGAAAACTCAGGGATAGAGCCTTGGCCCTGAGTTCACACACACACTCACACACACACACACACACACACACACACACACACACTCACTCACACACACACACACACAAACACACACACCACATACATGCAAAATCAGAGATTTCTACACTGCAGTCTTTGAGTATTCTCTAGTTTTTCCCCCACTAAGCCTGGTGGCTGCTGGCCTAGGTGTTTGGTGCATACAACATCACCTGGCATCTTCAATTTTGGGGGAACAGAATGGCTAGAAGGTCAACCTTCCCCCATCCCAGCTCCTTGATTGGGTCATGGTCTATCCAGGCTCTTTTTGGCTCCTTTACAGACTCGCCAAGATGCCTTCAAAAGACATCACATACTGGGCACTGGTGGCTCATGCGTGTCATTCTAGCTACTCAGGAAGCTGAGATCTGGAGGATCACAGTGCCAAGCCAGTCTGGGCAGGACAGTGTATGAGACTCTTATCGATGAACCATCAGAAAACAAAAGTGGCATTGTGGCTCAAGTGGTAGAGTGCCAGCCTTGAGAAAAAGAGCTCAGGGACAGCCTTCACGACCAACAACAACACGGAGAGGCATTGCATGATGTCTTTGGGATTGGCATGGGCCAAATATAATTGGAATTAATTATAATTGGAATTAATCAAGTCCTCCAAGACAAAGCAGTACCTCCTTTAGTCCTGCACTCCTCCATCTGGTCTCACCCCCTGGCCTTGTTCGTGCTTTGGATCAGCATGGTTCTGGCTGGATGGGAGGGCTCCAAGGAAGATCCCAGAGCAATCACCCCACTTCCTTCTGCCCTGCTCACCCTACTGTTCCTGCTGTTTTCCATAGACCTTCTGGGAATCCATCCATGAGGTCATCAACACCAACATAGTGGTGAGTGGTGGGTGTGGCCTAACTAGGGGCAGTCAGAGGTGGAAGTAGGTCTGGGACTAGGAGCTTCCACCTTGGGTGTGGGCTGAGGCCAGGGCTGACTTTTATTTCATTCTGAGCCTTGCAGTGGTGGGGCGACAGTGTAGACTTTACAATGAGTCAGGTAAGATCACAATCTGGAGGACCACTTGTGTGGGGGATGATGTGGGACTCAGGGGTCCATGGTTTTTGGTACTCTCTTGGGACTACCCTCTCCATCTCTCATCCCTCAATGTTAGAAGAGAAGCTTCAACTCAGGGTGTAGGAAGAGGGGGCAGGGGAATGTTTTGGGGCGAACCAGAGTTACACTTCATATTCATCCTAAGCCCTACTTCCTATTTATCTGAGGAATGGACATATGGGTTTGGGAGGGGGAAAAATCATCCTAGCTGAAAATGTGGCTCAGTGGTAGAGTGTTAACCTAGCATGCCTGAAGCCCTTGGTTCTATTCCACACAGAAAAAGCTGGAAGGGGAAGTGGGGCCAGCCTTGATCAAAAAGAGCTAAGGGACAGTGGCCAGGCCCTGAGTTCAAGCCCCAGGGCTGGAAGAACAAATCTTTGTTTTTAGGCTTTTGTTTTTTGCTTTGAAAACAATTTACTCTTTGTGATAAGCAAAACATAGGCCTCTTTCCTGGCCACCAATGGGCCATTAGATGTCCCTTGAGTTTGGGCCAACTCCCTTCAGCCTCTGCCCTACCCTACCCCCAGTTTAACCTTCCCGTTGTGCAGCAGATGGAGGCCTGAGAGAAAGCCACCTGGTCACCTACTTCTGGTGGCTGCCAAGGCTTTTGAGAGTCAGTATGTCACATAGAGAGTCATCATCTGCATCAATCTACAGGAGAAAGTGAGAGAGCACTCCTCCCCTGAGCCTGGGAGTTGTGAGCAGATCTGGATGTGGGGCATCGGGGCAGGACATACTCCTTGAGGGAGTCCACTATGGGGTCGGGAACCCTGACCTCTCCTCTGGCAGTCTCCATGCTGTCTTCAAGTTGCTTCTGAAGCTGTGTTGGGGAGGAGGGTGGGAGGCTCAGCCTGTGCTGGCATCTGGAGACTGCTGTCTTTGCCTTCCCTGGCTAGGAGTGACAGCAGCTCCGCAACACTCTCCTCTTCTCGATCTTCTCCTGGGACAGCCAGTGCGTGCACTGGGCTTTCTCCCAATACAGCTCATTCAGGACCAACATCTGCTCTTTACACACCATGAGGGACTCCTTGATAGTTTAGATGTGTGCCGTCAGCTGGCTGCATCAATGGTGGAGCTCACCTGCTGGACTCTGGAAGTCCACCTCATCAGGCAGGTCATGGACGAAGCATATTTTCTTCTCAGATGCTCGTGACCCACTTTCCAATCCCACGCATGCTGTGGTGGCAGCTCATGGGGTTGAGGGCCTGTGGCTCCAGCTCAGTCTGGCACTGAGCTGCTGGGTTGGCCAGGGGGTGCCTGCAGCTGGCCCGCCATTCTTGTGTCAGGACTTTCCCCTGTGGACTCATCCTCCAAGAGCGCTCTCAGAGCCATGTCACTCTTGGTCTGGAGAACATCTCCATCCTCTCTGATGGTCACATGGGGGGGGGGGATTCACCTCCTTACCTTTTGCTTCTCCAGGGCTCATGCCTTCCCCTGCCACAGGGAAAGCCAGGAAGCTCAGCTGGGCCTGCAGGCACTCCTCCTGTGATCTGGTGGCTTCCAGGCACTTGAGAGTGTCCTGCCACTTCGGGGACATCACCTGGTCCCTCCAGTTTGGTGAGCCCTGCACTTGCTTCAGCTGCTCCAGCAGCTGGGTCTGCCTCTCTAAGTGCTGCTGCAGGGCCTCCTTCTCAGAGCACAGTCGCTCATTGGAGACAATGTGCCATTCACAGGAGGTTCTGAACTCCTGCACTGGCCCAGGGACTGCTCCTGCTGCTCCTGAGCTACTTGTCTCTCTCTCTCAGCCACCACTATCCATTTCTCTATCTTCTCCTCTGAGCAGTCCTACTGTTCCTGCAGATGTTTCTTCATCTGCTGCTCTGTGTTCAGGATGCTGGCAAGCTCCTCCTTCTCACTGCTCACCCTGTGGAGAGCATCCCACAGCAGGGCCAGCTTTTTCTCCGGTTGTCCATTCCAAACACATGCACATCGTGGGGTCTCAGGGATCTCCTGCTGATCCTAGGCTTTCTCCTCCAGTCTCTGCAGTTGCTCCTGCTGCTCCACGTTCTGAAGACGGAGACTGGTTTTCCTGGACCTGGGTGTGAAGTTGTTCCTCCAGGTTTTTCTTTTTTTTTTTTCTTTTTTCTTTTTAATTTTCTTTTATTTGTGAACATACTGTACAGAGGGGTTACAATTACATGGGCAAGATAATAAATATATTTCTTACCAAGCATTGCAGCCTCCTCCTTTGTTTACCCTTCACCTCCCTTCCCAGACTCTCCCCTCCTGCCCACCCAATCCTTCCCCCCTCCCTCCCCACCGACATTGTAAAGCTCATTTTTGACATGACAATTTGTACTTCTCATTGTTGCAACAGGTCCACCTGAATCCTTAAACAACTTGTTTTTTCCCATCTCCTCCACAAGTTATACTGACATCAAATATATTGAAAGCAGGGGTTATACTGTGGGGGAGGGACATACAAAGCAACAAAGAAATAATCTTATAAATGCGTTAGAAACACATGCATGAAAGAAAAAAAAAATTAAAATACCTATCTAAGGAATCATTTTCCTAACATCACATTATCTGACTTTTTCCACTTGACTCATACATGTACTAGATATTGCAAATAAGGGAAACCATGGGACTTGTGTTTCTTTGTGCCTGGCTTATTTCACTTAATATAATTTTTTCCAAGTTTTTCCATTTCCTAACAAATGGGGCAATGTCATTCTTTCTGATGGAGGCATAGAATTCCATTGTGTATATATACCACATTTTCTTTATCCATTCATCTACTGAAGGGCATCTGGGTTGGTTCCATATCTTAGCTATGGTAAATAATGCAGCAATAAACATAGTTGTGCTGGTAGCTTTAGTGTGGTCTTGTTTGTAAACATTTGGGTAAATGCCCAAAAGTGGGATTGCTGGGTCATAGGATAGTTCTCCAGATTTTTCAACTCCATCTTCACTACCTCACACCCTGCAGTGCTTGTTGGAACTTGCATATTCTCTTCTTCATGTTGCTCCCCTGTATCTACCGCACTTCCACATTCTCCTGCAACTCTGTTTTCACTTGCTCCAGGTCATCAAAGTTTCTGCTCTTTTCCTCAACCTGAAGGGTCACATCATTCAGCTGTTTGAAGAATATTTTGGTCTCCTTTGCAGCAGTGACCACAGAAGCTGCTATCTCCAGCTCTGCCACATGCCACTCTGTAGCTTGCAGGCAGCTGGTGAGAGCTTCATGCTCCCTTTCTCTGTCATCAGTGGTCTGCTGCACTTGGGCCAGTGCACATTGTAAATCACTTTCTGCTGAAACCAACCATTGTATGGGTGCCTTGTGGATCTCTACCTCCATTTTTGGTGCTGCATGTATCTGGGCTATCTTCTCCCTCTCTTACTCCCCTTGACCCTGCGGGTCTGTCTTTCCCTGCTTCAGTTGTTGGATCTTGGCAAAGAGTGCCTGGTTTCTTCTTTTCTGTGGTCCAGGGTGGGCACCACATGAAGGTAGCACCTCTGTGGATCCTTGGTGGGATTGGGACCCTTGACACTCTGGACCCTGGTGGCTGTGACTGTGTCCAAAGGCAGGGTAGGCCCATGGTCGGCATCACCTTTCGCCGGACTCTCCATTCAATCCGGCTCCCCAGTGGTGTTTCTCTTGGGGATCCCTCCCTTTTTCGTGTTATTTGTTTTCTTCAATGTTTCAGGTCTGTTGGGAGGATACTGCTGGTGTTCTTGTGGCAGTTTCTTGCTCACAGTTCTCTCATTGATTCTTATTGTTTCAGACATCTGAGCAATGGGACGGGAAAGATGGGCTGTCCACATTCCCAGGCTCTAGGAAATCGTCTATTCTCCCACTAACCGACTAGGACATCATTTCCTATTCTACCTCAAAGTCACCTGGAGTCTCTTGCTCACCACTCAGCCACCTCTACCTTCCTCAACTACTGGTAGTGGTGTCAACCAACAGAGGGAATCCAGGTGTAACTGGGAAGCATGGAATGTGGGCATGGCCACTATTCTTGTATCCCATTGGCCAAAAAGAACCATGAAAGAATGGGGGTGTGCCTGGAATCCTGGGATGCATACAGAATGGACAGAGTCAAGATGACAGCAGCTCCTTTACCTGGAAACTCTGTCCAATCCAGTTGGGGACAAGAGTGAGACCTGCTTTAGCCAGATGGCTTCACAGATGGTGATGTATGTCTGTTTGTTGCCAATCCTGGACCTTGAACTCAGACTCTGGGCACAGTCCTTGAGCTGATCTTGCTCAAGATTAGCCCTCTACCACTGGAGCCACACAGCTCTACTTTTGCTTTGTTGGCATTGAGGTTGGACAGTGGTCTCAAGGACTTTCCTGCCTAGGCTGACTTTGACCATGATCCTCCTATCACAGCCTTGTAAGTGTCAAGGAGGACTGGTGAGAGCCACTGGTGCCTGACTAATCATTGTTCGGGATTATGGCTTCCCCAGTAGTCTTCAAGCCTTCAGCAATCCAAGGTGAAATTTCCTTTGGAGCCGGATCACTCAGACCCAGATGGCCATAGTGCAAAGGAAGAAAATGTAAAAACGCCATCCCGCCACTTTTTTTCTGTGCATTCCCCCACCTCCCTGCACAAGGCCTGAACTTCTAGGATCCCAAGATATGCTGTGTTTCCAGCGGCTGCACCCCAGCCTATAGTGATGAAAGCTGAGGCAAGGTTGCCATGACCTGAGTTCGAGACCGTGCTTGGCAAAAAAAGCAAAAAAAAAAAAAAAAAAAAAAAAAGCTCCCTAGCTTGCAATTAACGCAGTTTTTCCTACCTTTGAATTTGAACTTAAGACCTGGGTAAATCTGAAGCACTGTTGATGAAGGGGAAGCTCACCATTCTTGAAGACAAGAAAGTAAGGCCTGGTCCCTAGGCCTGAATTCAAGTCCCAGCCCTGGAAACATTCTCTTTATGTACATTGTAAAGGTATGATTTGTACTTCTGTATAAATGTTCAGTCTATGTCCTGTTTGTTGTGTTTATTTATTGTATTTTTGTTTTCTTCATTTATTTTCCATTTTTGTATTGTGAAAATGTTGTACAGAGGGGTTACAATTACGTGGGCAAGATAATGAGTACATTTCTTATCAAGCATTGTAGCTTCCTCCTTTGTTTCCCCTTCCCATCCCTTCCCATCCTTCCCTCTGCCCCCACCCAATACTCCCCACTCCCCCCTGCCATCCCACACCAAAGTTGTAAAGTTCATTTTCGACATAACAACTTGTACATCTCATTGTTGACATGGGTCCACCTGTATCCCTGTTAAAATGAATTGTTTTTCCCCTTCCCCTCCATAAATTATACAGACATCAAATACAGTGAAAGCAGGGCTTATACTGTGGGGGAAGGACATTCAAAGCAACAAAGAAATAATCTTATAAATGTGTTAAAAACAATCACAAGAAAGAAATACACATTTGAGCACATATCTTAGGGTTCATTTCCCTAGCATCACCTTATCTAACCTTTTCTGCTTGACTCAGACATTTACTAGATATTGCAAATAAGGGAAACCATCGGACCTATGTTTCTTTGGGCCTGGCTTACTTCACTTAATATAATTTTTTCCAAGTCTTTCCATTTCCTCACACATGGGGCTATGTCATTCTTTCTGATGGAGGCATAGAATTCCATTGTGCATATATACCACATTTTCTTGATTCATTCATCTACTGAGGGGCATCTGGGTTGGTTCCATATCTTAGCTATGGTAAATAATGCTGCAATAAACATAGTTGTGCTGGTAGCTTTAGTGTGGTCTTGTTTGTAAACATTTGGGTAAATGTCCAAAAATGGGATTGCTGAGTCATAGGGGGGCTCTATATGGAGTCTTTTGATGAACCTCCATACTACTTTCCAAAGTGGTTGAACAAGTTTACACTCCCACCAACAATGCAGTAATGTTCCCTTCTGTCCACATCCCCTCCAGCATCTGTTGTTATTAGAGTTCTTCATTCTAGCCATTCTAGCTGAGGTGAGGTGGTATCTCAATGTTGTTTTGATTTGCATTTCTTCTATGGCTAGGGAGGTTGAGCATTTCTTCATGTGTCTATTGGCCATCCTTCTGTCCTCTTCAGAGAAGCTTCTCCTTAAGTCTTTTGCCCACTTATTTATTGGGCAATTGTTTCTTTGAGGATTTATTGTTGGGGGATTTAAGTTTTTGAGTTCCAAGTATATTTTAGATATGAGATTTTTTATTGACTGTGATGACACACATTCCATTTATTATATTGATGACAACCCATCACATAGTTTCTCGATTTGTACATGTGTTCTTCATCATGTGTGACACCCAGGACTCTCAGAGAAAAGGAAAACAGATATCACACTCAGCTTCTTACTCCATGATCCAATTGTTGGCAGTGCTGGGATCTGAACTCAGGGCCTGGCAGACCCAATTCCTACCCTGAATGGGTGTGTCAACATGGCAACCTCTAGCCAATGAAGCCCCAGGGCATTTCCAGACCCTGAGATTGAGCTGCAGGAGTGGACAAAATAGCCATACATGGAAAAACAGGTGGTAGAAAACCAATAAATATTTATTTGTACAGAGTACCAGAGACCTCTACCTAGGATTCAATGACATCAACTATGTTCCTACTAACTCTTAGGTCTTCATTATGCCACCATTGAAGGAATAGTATTCTTTTCATGCTTAATAAACCATTCATTAAGATGAATTATCGTCCTAGGATCATTCCATCTAATTTGGGAGTACACCAATACACGCAGAAACTTCTCATTCAATCATGAGTTTGCTAACATTTCATTGTTATTCCCATGCATAGGAACAAGTATCTTGGGATTTCCCCCCATTGGTAGGTATCAGGACCAGGATTCAAGCTCAGGGTCTATTTTGCCGCATAGGCCTATGGCTTCCCTTATAGCCCGTTAGCCTTCACCAATGCAAGGTGAAGTACCCTTTGCAGCCGTGTAATTCAGACCCAGGGTGGTCACCGTGCAAAAGAAAATATTAAAAAATCCATCCTGCGACATTTTTCTGTCATTTTTCTGTCATCTTTTCCTGTCATTTTTCTGACATTTTTTCCTGCAAAGTTTCAGAGCCTAGGATCCCAGGATAGGCTACAGGCCCATGGGAGCCCGCCAGCCTGAGGTGATCGAAGCTGAGGCAGAGTTGTAATGAACTGAGTTCAAATCCCATGCTTGGCAATATTAATATTAATATTAATAATAATAATGATAATAACACACCCTGGCTCAGAATTCTCACCATTTTTCTGCCACCTCTGAGATTCCAACTCAAGTCTGGGTAACTTTGTTGCACTGTGGGCTAAGGTGAAGCTCACCATCCTTGAAGACTACAAGGTCAGGCCTAGTCCCAGGGCCTGAACTGAAGCCCCAGCACTGGCAAATATCATATGCTCACCTATTTTACACATAGGATCTCTCTTTACATAGAGATGTGGAATGCATCATGCATTCAATGTAGTTATTCTTTTTATTGTGTGCCTTAGTCATGGATGCATTTTGTATTTTATTACATATGATGACAGCTATAACTGTGCTGACATGGATGGCAACTGATTCCCATGAATATAGAGTTGCCTACATAGCATACTGCATCCTAGCTGAGACCCAGGACTTTCACAGGACAGAGAAACAGGTGCAATGATTGGCTTCTCACATCAGGATTCATCTTTTGGCAGTGCTGGGATCTGACATGGGGACTGGCAGGCCCAATAGGCGAATATGGGTCCAGGTAAGCACACCAGCATGTGAGCCACTGAGGAGCTAGGCCGTTCCCAGGACCTGAGATTGAGCCCCGCAGTGGGGGGGATAGTGGTGAGGACAGTAGTCATCCATTCAAAATCTGAAGGTAGTATGTAAATAATTACATATTTGTATAGAGTAGGAGAGATGGCGACCAGTGATGGAATCCAATCTACCTTGTGACTAAAGATTCTTGGATCTTCCCCTATTACTCCATTTTATGACTCTGATGATTATGGCCATGTTTCATCAACTCTTCATTAAGAAATAATCGATACCCCATGAGTCTTGCCTATCATTTCCTACTCACATCAAGCAGGAACTACTCATTCAAAGATGAGATCCATCGAATTCCATGATTCTTCCTAGGTCTGCAAATGAGTATCTCAGGATCTCCTTCCATTCCCTCAATGTATGGGTGCTGACCAGGAATTGAACTTGGGGCCTACATTGCTGGGTTGGCCTCTGGCTCTTCTGATAGCCAACAGACCATCAGCCACACCAGGTCACCTTCACTCTGCAGGCCACCGTGTTTGGTCCCAGCATGGTCAGCATGCAAAGGAAAATAAATGTAAAAGTGCCAGGTGGAACTTCCCACTGCTTTTATTCCCCCTTGAGGCTTTTTTTTCCAGGAACCCCTGGGAACCTAGGGTCCGAGGTCTGTGGGTCCAGAGGCTGCAGCCTAGGATGATCACAGCTGAGGCAGAGTTGCCATGACTTGACTTCAAGTCCCGGGTCTGGCAAAAAAAAAAAAAATTGAAAAGTTACGAATGAAGCACTCTACCTAAGAACTCACAGTGTTATACTGCTAGAGCTGGGATTTGAACTCAGGTCTGGGGAACCCCATTGCACTGTGGGAAAAGGGGAAGCTCACCATCCTTGAAGACTAGAATGTCAGGCCTGGTCCAGGGCTTGATTTGAAGCCCAAGCACTGGACAAAATAACAAGCCCACCTCTTTAACACACAGGATCTCTATTTACATACAGGTGTGGTATGCATCTTGCTTTCAATGTGGTTATCTTTTTTTATTTTGGGTGTTATTCATGGATGTATTGTGTATTTTATTGAGTATGCTGACAGGTATATCTGTGCTGACATGGATGACAATTATTCCCATGGCTATAGAGTTGCCGTCCTGGCTGAGGCCCAGGACTTTCACAGGACAGGAAAACAGGTGGATCGATGCGCTTCTCACATCAGGGTGAAGCTTTTGGCAGTGCTGGGATTTGAACTCAGGGCCTAGCAGGCCGAATTGGTGAATGGGTCAATTTGAGCACACCAGCCTGCGAGCCAGTACGGAGCTACGATGTACCCAGGTCCTGAGACTGAGCACTGGAAGCAGGGATCAATATAGTCATGAATTCATAATTTAAATACAGGATCTATATTATCATATATGGATGGGTGACATCTTGCATTCAGTGTATTTGTTCTCTTTATTTTGTGTCTTATTCATGGATGCAATGTGTATTTTATTGATTATGATGACAAATATTACTGTGCTGACATGGATGGCAACCCATTCCCTTGGGTATAGGGTTGCCTATGTAGTAATCTCTGTCCTCCCTGAGACCCAGGTATTTCTCAGGACAGGAAAACAGATGGATTGATGGGCTTCTCACATCAGGATAATCTTTTGACAGTGCTGGGATTCAAACTCAGGGCCTAGCAGGCCCAATTGGTGGATGGGCAAAAGTGAGCACACTAGCCTGTGAGCCACTAAGGAGGTAGGCCAGTCCCAGGACCTGAGATACAACCCTAGGAGGAGGGGATTGGGAGGGGTGGGAAATAGTCATGCATTTATAAGTGCAAGTTTGTATGCAAATAAGTACATATTTTTATAGTGTAGGAGAGATGGCGACCTGTGATGAAATCTACCTGTGACTACCAATTCTTGGATCTTCCCTGATGCCTCCATTTCATGACTGTGATGATTATGGTCATGCTTCATCAATTCTTCATTAAAAATAATCGATACCCCATGAGTCTTGCCTATCATTTCCTACTCACATCAAGCAGGAACTACTCATTCAAGGATGAGATTGATTGCATTCCAGAACTCTTCCTAGTTCTGGAAACGAGTGTCCCAGGGTCTCTGGCCATTCCCTCATTGTAACAGGGCTGACTGGGATTCGTCCTTGGGGCCTCCATTGTCTGGTTAGCCTGTGGCTCCCCTGAAAACCAGCAGGCCTTCAGCCTTGCCAGGTCAACTTCACTCTGCAGGCAGCCATGTTATGACCCAGAATGGTCACCATGCAAAGGAAAATAAACATAAGAGCACCAGGTGGAACTTCCCACAGCTTTATTTCCCCTCCCGGCTTCTTTTTTTTTTTCCAATAAGCCCCAGGTCCTAGGGTCTGAGGACGGACTGTGGATCCAGAGGCTGCACCCTAGGATGATCAGAGCTGAGGCAGAGTTGCCATGACTTGAGTTCAAGCCCCGAGTCTAGTAAAAAAAAAAAAAAAAATTAAAAAACTATGAATGAAGAACCCTAGCTCAGAATTTGTGCCATTTTACTGTGAGAGCGGGATTTGAACTCAGGTTTGGGTAACTCTGTTGCACTGTGGGGAAGGGTAAGATCACCGTCTTTAAAGACTGAAAGGATAGGATCTCTATTTACATACAGGTGTGGTATGCACCTTGTTTTCAGTGTAGTAAATCTTTTTATTTTGTGTTTTATTCATCTATGTATTGGGTATTTTATTGAGGATAGGATGGCATATATAACTGTGCTCACATGGATGACAACCTATTCCCATGGGTATAGAGTTGCCTATGCTTTTTAGATCCTAGCTGTGACCCAGGACTTACATAGGATAGGAAAACATCTGCAAGGTTTGGCATCTCACATCAGGATGAACCTTTTGGCAATGCTGGAAGTTGAACTCAGGGCCTAGCAGAACCAACTGCCAAATGGGTCCACATGAGCACAACCTCTTGTGAGCCACTAAGGATCTAGGCCATACCCAGGACCTGAGATCTAGCCCCGAGGTGGGGGTGGAGCACCATATTCATTCCATTCATAAGATGAAATTAGTATGCTAATAAAGGCCTGTTTGTATAACATAGGAGATGTGGCGATCTGTGTTGGAATCCTATCTTCCATGTGACTCTTGGTTCTTTCCCAATGCTTCGATTTTCTGAATGTAATCATTGTCACACTTCATGCAGTCTTAATTAAGATCTTGCCTATCATTTCCTATGTGAATCATGCATGAACTTCTCAACTCTTCCCTAGGCCTGAATTCAAGCACCAGTACTGAAAAACGTAACATTTATAGACATTTTAAATATTTCAGTTATATCTCTATATTCTTTTTAAATCGTGTTTGTTGGAGTGATTCATTATATTTTATTATTGATTGATTGATTGATTTAGCATTTATATTATGGACTGTGAGTACACCTATAATATTTATTACATTTGTCCCAATCTATTCCATAGCATATAGCTTTGCATACATAATATTTACATCATACCTGACACCCAACACTTGC
This sequence comes from Dipodomys merriami, assembly GCF_024711535.1. Taxonomy (NCBI): domain Eukaryota; kingdom Metazoa; phylum Chordata; class Mammalia; order Rodentia; family Heteromyidae; genus Dipodomys; species Dipodomys merriami. The sequence continues at coordinate 40,639 of NW_027203794.1, forward strand.
ACAGAAAAGGAAAACAGGTGTCACACATGGAATCTTACACCAGGAAGAAACTTTTGGCAATGATGGGACCTTGACTGAGGGACTAGGAGGCCCAATTCATGAAGGGGTGAGTGTCAGCACGGCAGCATCTAGCCCATGCAGGTGTCAAGTGGATCTGAAGACCTGGGGTCAAGTTCCAGGTTTGGCCAAAATAGCAAAAATGTTCTATGCAGATGATGGTATACAAATAAATATTAATTTAGATATTTACATATGGCCAGAAATGTCTATTTAGTGTTCAATGACGCATTCTACGCTCCTACGGATTCTCAGGTCTTTAGTGAGGACTCCATTTAAGCAATAGTATTCTTTTAGTGCATAATAAACTATGAATTAAAATCAGTCTATGTCCTGTGATCATTGGGTCTAATTTTCTGCTAGACTGATTGATGAACTACTCATCAAACCATGCAATTGTTCACGTTCCTCTGGTCCTCCTATGGATAGGCAATAGTTTCTTAGGCTCCCCAGCCCTTTGTAAGTGGCGTGACCGGGATTCAAACTCAGGACCTAGTTGTTCAGGTTGGCCTATGGCTTCGCTGCCAGCCTACCTGCCTTCAGCAGTGCCAGGTAACCTACAGGTTGTAGCCATGTCATTTGGAACCGGGATGGTCACCATGCAAGGAAGGAAAAACCAAGAAACTGCCAACCATCCACAGATGGCCATTTTTTTCGTTGCTGTTTTCATTTTGTTTTCCTGTCAGCCCCGGAAGCGTACCATCCCATGATCGGCTGTGGGTCCAGAAGCTGCACAATCCCAGCGTAGGGTGATGGAATCTCAGGCAATGTTGCCACAACCTCAGTTCAAGCCCTGTGATTGGCAATCTATCTATCAATAAAATATTAAAATATTAAAAATAGCAGGGGGCCAGTGTCTCACACCTGTAATTCTAGCTACTCAAGAGGCTGAGGATTGTGGTTCAAATCCAACCCAGGCTGTAAAGCCCATGAGACTCTTACCTCCAATAAAGCACTAGAAAACCAGAAGTGGTGCTGTGGCTCACGCGGTAGTGCACTCGCTTTGAGCTGAAGAGTGCAGGGACAGCTCCCAAGGCCAGAGTTCAAGCCCCATGAAAAAAAAATTGTAAAAATACTAATGAAGCTCCCCAGCTTGGCATTCATACTTTTTATTTTTCTCTCAGGCCTGGGATTTGAACTCAGAGTCTGGGTAAATCTAATGCACCGTGGGGGATGGGGAAACTCACCATCTTTGAAGACAAGCAATTCAGGCCTGTTCCCTAGGCCTGAATTCAATCCCCAGTCCTGTTAAAGTAATATTCATCCACATTTGAAATAATGATTAATATCTACATACTTATGTTTACCGCATATTATTTTACTGTGTATTTATTTTATTTTTTGCACTATTCATTCATTCATTATTTATGTTGACTATTATAACACTTATAACATGTATTAAATGGATTACATCTTTTGAGAAGTATACAGATTAGCATGTGTATTATATATCTTATTTCAGACCCAGGACATTCACAGAAATTCTATAGTAGATGATCCCATGCTTAGAAAAACAGAAAGAATCCATCAACTAAAGTGGAATTCATCCCTACGCACCCCAGTGGCTCACATCTTTAATCCCAGCTACTCAAGAGGTGAGAACAGGAAGATGAAGTTTCAAAGCCAATCCAGGCAGATAAGCCTGAGAGATGACATCTCCAATTAACTGGCAAAAATCCAGGCTACAGGTATGGCTGAAGTGGTAGAAAATCAGCTATGAACAATCAAGCCAAGAAAGAGCAAGGTCAATTCAAGTGCAGAGAGAGGGGAGTAGGGGAAGAAAGCAGAGAGAAATCCTCCAAAAACAGAGAACAAAACAACAGTATAAACATCCCATCTAATTTATGGTACCAACAAACTGAAAATAAAAAATCAAGCTTGTGTAGTTGTATAACTTTACATGAGCACATATGCTTTTAGGTACACTTCAAAGCTATGTTTTAATAATATATATGTAGATATATTAAAATGTATATATATCTTTAAATAAACTAAGAAAGCAGCCAATGAATAAATACTTCTGAATTAGTGTCTTAACCATGGCATTATAAATTATTTCTACTAAAAGTGTATTTCAAGTTTCTTTCCTCAGAATCAATCTTTAAGAAATTTGTTCATGCACCAGGCAACAGTGGCTCATGCCTATAATCCTAGCTCCTGAGGAGGCTGAGATCTGAGGATGGTGGTTCAAAGCCAGCCTGGGCAGGAAAGTCCGTGAGACCCTTATCTCCAAAAAACTAAAAATGGCACTGTGGCTCAAGCGGTAGAGCACTTGCCATGAGTTGAAGAGTTGAAGGTGGGCAGCCAAGCTCAGAATTCATGCCTCACCACGGACAAAAAAAAAAAAAGAAGAAAGAAGTTTGTTCATACAGATCATAAAATTCTAACCTTCTGAGCTTCAGGAAACTTGCCTTCCTTTTCTTCCAGGGTATTAGGCTCTTTAGGCAAGTACTCCACTACTGAACTACATCCCAGTCCCAATGTGTTTGTTTTTCATTTTACAATTCACTTTATTCCCAAAATGCTTACAAGTACCTACTGTCCTCAAAGAAGTGAATTTTTGTTCAGAAACCCAACGTTTTGTGGTATGAGGACTTCCCTAGTGTATTTTGTGGCAGGCATGAGGAAAACTCACATGATACCATTGCAGAGAGTTTATAGTTACAGAAATAACTCTAAATAGAAATAACATCAACTGTCCCTCTAGGGAGGAATGATGTACTCATTTTCATTCTCACTCTTCATGGCAGATGGTCAAAAGGGAAACATCAATGTGCTATGCTGAAATATAAGTGTTTAAACCCCTTTTTGAAAAACTCTCATGTTGTAAAATCAAAATGTATGAAATAAAGGTGAACCTTAAAGTGAACTTTAAAAAATATGAAAAAACCTAATGAAGCTCCCTGGCTTGGAATGTGTGCTATTTTTAGTCTGAAAGGCCTGGGATTTGAACTCGGGGTCTGGGTAACTCTGTTGCACTTTGGGGGAAGGGGAAGCTCTCTATGCTTGAAGATCAGAAAGTCAGGCCTCTTCCCCAGGCCTGAATTCAGGCCCCAACCCTGGAAAACATAGTCCTTACATGTATTTTAAAGATAGGATTGAACTTCCAGACAGGTGCTCAGTCTATATCATGTTTGGTGTGGTTATTCATTGTACTTTTTATTTTATTCATTTATTTACCGTTTATTTTATTGACTGTGATGACACCTAACCATGTATTACATTATTTACACCCTATCACATAGCATTTAGATTTGTAGACTTGTTCTCCATCATGCCTGACACCCCTTACTCTCACAGAAAAGGAAAACAGGTGTCACACTTGGCTTCTTACTCCAGGAGGAAATTTTTGGCAGGCTTTGAGATCGAGCCCCAGGCGTGGCCAAAATAGCCATACATGGATAGGCAGGTGGTAGTACACGAATAAATACATATTAGTACAGAGTGCCAGAGCCGTGTATCTAGTATTCAATGACATCTGCTACATTCCTACCAAGTCTTAGGTAGTTATTATGCCTCCAGTGAAGGAGTATTATTCTTTTCATGCCTAATTAACCATTAATTAAGTTCAATCAACATCCTAGGATTATTGCGTCTAATTTGAGTCTAGACCGCTGCACGAACTATTCAATCATGAGTTGGATACCATTCCATCGGAATTTCTAAGCACAGCAGGAGTCTCTTGGGATCCCCTGCCAATGGTAGGTGTCAGGACCAGGATTTGAACTCAGGGACTGTGTTGGGGGGTTGGCCTATGGCTTTCCTGACAGTCTGCCAGTCTTCAGCAATGACAGGTCAGCTGTGGGTGGCATTCATGTCATTCAGACCTAGGATGGTCACCGTGCAAGGAATCAAAGCCAAGAAACTGCCTACCATGTGTGGCTCGTGGCTTGTTTTAGTGTCATTATCATTTTGTTTTCCTGTCATACATCAGGTCTTAGGCTTCTAGGATTGGCTTTGGTTCTGGAGGCTGCAACAGAGCTGTCACGATCTGAGTTCAAGCCATGTGCATGGCCAAAAATAAACAAAAAAATTAAATAAAAATATTAAAACAATTTAAAAATTAAAAAACAATTATTTATCTCCCTGTTTTGCAATTCATGCCATTTTTTCTGCCAGGCCTGGTATTTGAACTCAAGGTCTGGGTAAATAGCTGCACTGTCAGGCTAGGGGAAATCACGTCATATGTGAAGCCGAAAAAGTCAGTCCTGTTCCCTAGGCCTGAATTCAAGCCTCAGTCCTAGAAAACATACTCCTTGTATACATTTTATTTACATTTTAAAGACAGGATTTATACTTCCATATAGTCAGACAATATCATATTTGGTATGGTTATTCATTTCATTTCTTGTTTTATTCATTCATTTACCATTCATTTTATTGACTCTTTTGACCCCTATCCCATTTATTACATTGTTTACTTCCTATCACATAGCATCTAGATCTGTAGATGTGTTCACTATGATGCCTGACACACAGGACTCTCCCAAAAAAGGAAAACATGTGTCACAATCAGCTTCTTACTCCAAGAATAAATTTTTGGCAGTGCTGGGATCCGAACGTGGGGCCTTGCAGGCCCACTTCATGAATGGGTAAGGGTGAGCACGGCAGCCTCTAGCCAATGAAGCTGTGAGGTGGTTCCCAGGCACTATGATGGAGCCCCAGGTTTGGCCAAAACAGTGATACATGGATTGGCAAATGGTGGTAAACAATTAATACATATTGGTAAAGAGTGCCAGAGCCATCTATCTGACTGAATGACACCTACTACATTCCTACCAACTCTTAGGTATTTATTATACTGTCTTTGAATTTGATATTATTCTTTCCATCCTTAGTAAACTATTAAAATCAATCAGCATCCTAGGATTATTACATCCACTTTTAGACTCGATTGATACATGAACTACTCTTTCAATCAGTATTCCTATGCATAGGAATGAGTCTCTTGTGATGTCCTGCCATTGGTAGGTGTCAGGACTTAGATTTTTAACCCAGGGCCTATGTTGACAGGTTGGCCTGTGGCTTCCATGATGGCCCACCAGCCTTCAGGAATAGCAGTATAGCAGTTCAGCTCCACTTTGCAGCCATGTCATTCAGAATCAGGATGGTCACCCTGCAAAGAAAAAAATAACGTAAAACCCCAGTCCCCTGCAGCTCGCCACTTTTTGTGCTGTCCCACTTTTTTTTTTCTTCCTGCAAGCTCTGAGCCTAGGATCCTAGGATCGACTATGGGTGAGAGTCTGAAGCCCAGTCTAAGGCAACTGAAGCTGAGGTAGAGTTGCCATGACCTGAGTTCAATCTCCATGGTTGGCAAAAAAAAAAAAAAAAAAAAAAAGAATAAATAAATAAATAATTTATTTAACTAAATTGAAAAAATTCCCCTGGTTTGGAATTTCTGCCAGTTTTCTTTCCTAACCTGGGATGTGGCTTAGTGGTAGAGAGCTTGCTCAACATGCATTAATGCCAGGGTTTGAATCCTCAGTGCCACATACTCAGAAAAAGCCAGAAGCTGTGGTGTGCTCAAGTGGTAGAACACTAGCCTTGAGAAAAAGAAGCATGGAGACAGTACCCAGGCCCTAAGTTCAAGCCCGAGCACTGGCAAAACAATAGACCAGATGCCAGTGGCTCACACCTGGAATCCTATCTTCTCAGGAGGCTGAGATCTGAAGACCACAGTTCAAAGACACCCTAGGCAAGGAAAGCCTGTTAGACTCTTATCACCAATGAATCAGCAAAAGACCCCATGTGGTGGTGTGGCTCAAGTGGTAGATTGTTCGCCTTGAGATGAAGGGCTTAGGAACAGTGCCCAGGCTTGAGTTGGAGACACACAATGGGAAAAAAGTGAGTGTTAATCAAAGTACTTTTCCTATTTGCTAATTAGGAGAACATTCTCTGGAAAATGATCACTGACGCTGATGTACACCAGAATTGGAGTCAGAGCTCAAGGTTCCAGTTTAGCAGATCCATATGCCCAGCCTCTCAGACTCTAGCATTATAACCTTGTGTCCTACAGAGTTCTGAAAGGTCCATTGTTGAAAGGCTTAATATGCTCCCCAAGCCCTTTGTGATAAGCAGTTCACTTGTATTGTCAATGTCATTACAGTTCTGACCTAGCAGAGCACCAGTAGCTAAGGCCTATCACCCTTGCTCAGCGGGTGAGGTCTGAGGATCACAGGGTGAAGCCAGCCAGGGCAGGAAAGTCTATGACACTCTGACTTCCACTTCTGAAAGGGCAGCTGTTCAAAAACTTCCTGGGGTTCCGTTGGTGATGAGAAGTTACTTGTACTTGAGTTGAACTCAAGACTTGGCCACTGTCTCTAGCACTCTACTACTTGAGCCACAGCACCCATTCTGGCTTTTTCTATGCATGTGCTACAGAGGAGGGATCAAACCCTCTGTAGGGCTTCTTGCATGGCAGGAAAAAGCACTCTCTCACTAATCCACATTCCCAGCCCTCTCATGTTTTTCTTAATGGTAGTTTATACATAAGTATGCTACCATTTTACATCCCACAAGTTTAATTTTCTGAATACCGGTTATTTCAAAAACCCTGATCTTCTCTTCCCCTGCCTGATTTGTGACTGTTCCTGCCTTGGCCTCATAATAATATGTAAATAAAGGCAGCTGAGATCTTATGTTTGCATCATATAAGGACTCAGGCCTGGAACTCTGGAAGAAAAAAGCCATGGGCCTGAAAAGAAGAGAATGATGCAGTATTTGCAACAAGCCTATCTGAAAAATAAATCTGTACATAAAAGGAGAAGCAATACATAAAATCTGTTTGCACTCAGGGAGGTAATATACACACATAAGTAAGTAGGACACTGATACATAAACTTGGCCTTCTCTATTTGAATTTTTTTGGTGGCCATATCAGGGCTTAAACTCAGGGCCATATGTGTTCCTCAGCTGTTTTGCTCAAGGCTGAGACTCTACCACTGCCACAGCTCCACTTCTAGCCATCTGGCTTAATTGGACATAAGTGCCTGCCAGGTTTTCCTGCCTGGTCTGGATTGTATCTCCTGCTCGGCTTTCTTTCTCAAAGCTGGAGCTCTACCCTCTGGGCCACTAATTCACTTCTGGTTTTCTGATGGTTTATTGAAAATAAGAGTCTCCCAGATGTTCCTGCTCGGGCTGGCTTTGAACAGAGATCTCCTGAGACTTCAAGTGGCTTTTCTCAGGGATTCGCCGAAGATCTGCTCCATACAAACCCTTAGTCTAAATCTCGAGAGGTACTAGAGAAAAAAGGAAACATGAAGATGCTTCTAGTATGTTCTAGATACTTCAGGTTGGAGACACAAAACACTCATAAGTATTAGATAATTTTATAAGCCTAAGGAGCAATTCAGACAGTATGAGGATCGCTCCAGCTTTTGGACCTCTCGTCCTGAGACAGTAAATTCACTGCAGCTCAATGCTAAGTGAATGAACTGGCATGTCCTGTGGACATTTGCTGCCAAAATCATGTCACACTCATTTCTCACTCTTGGCTTCAAACCTGTGTACAGAGGAGAAGAGGAAGAGAGAAAATCCTTCTCAGAGAAAGAACCTATAAAGAACATTGAGTAGTTTACTTATAAATTCAAGGCATTGGAATGATGCTGTTAAGTAGTCAGATTGTCCAGATTAAAATATGAAGAAGAAAAGAAAGGCAGGTGCCAGTGTCTGCTGACTGTAATCCCAGCTCCTCAGGAGGCTGAGATGTAGAGAATCTGAGTTTGAATCCAGCCAGCATAGGAAAGTCCATGACACTGTTATTTCTAAGAGATCACAGAAAACCCAGAAGTGGGGCTGTTGCTCAAGGTTAATGCACTACTCTTGAGCAAATGTAACTCAGGGACAAGGCCTATGCTCATAGTTCAACCCCAGGACCTGCTTCCATGTCTTTGTGTATGTGTGGATGTATTCCTATAGGTGAAGCTCCAGAGTAGCTATGATGAAAGGCACCAAGCTAGAAAATTTGTTTTCAATATAATGATTTCATAACACAGAGACTGCTTTCATGACAGTGCATTTCCCTGGGCTCTCCTCACAGTTCCCAGTGCAGCCTCAGGGTTTCTCTGCCTCCCAGGCCTGCTGGAAGAAGTCTGTCTCACTGGCTGTACAGGCAGACAAAAGGCCTCAGTCCTGTGCAGCTGTGTAACAAACAACTCCATATGGGCCAATTAGTGAGGATGAGTTTGAATGGGCTCTGAAGGTCAGGACAAAAAGTCCTCTTTGTACCCCAAGCTATCTCTCTCCCCAGTGCTCTATTTTAACAGGAAGCCTTCATTTTTGCCACCTCCTTTGGCAGGCCAAGTTCTCAGCACTAATCCTGCCTTTGTAAGACTATATTCTGGTGTTCAGATACAGTGCTCAATATAATTCAGGAGTCCTTCTGGCAGACAACTAGGGCACTTAACCTCAAGAAATGTTTCATTGTGGGTAATGATGGGCCTATGATGCCCCTGCTAGTTTTCCGGAAGTTTTGGAAATCCAAGCACATGTCTGATCTCACCATACTTCCTGTCATCTAGGACTGCTGAAGCACATTAGGTTTTGAAACCTTTGACCTCTCCTAGTTGAGCCCTGGATGGCAAAGTTTTGGGGTTGAACACAGTGCCTGGGTGCTGACCATGAGCTCAGTGCAGGAGACCAGTGCTTTACCATTTTGTGTCACAGCTTTTACTTCTGGTCTGTGTGTGGGTGTGTGTGTGTTCGAGCGTGCACACATACACCAATCCTGGAGCTTGAACTCAGGACCTGAGCACTGTACCTAACTTCGCTTGCACAAGAATAGCCCTCTCCCACTTGAGCCACAGAGACACTTCATGCTTTTTTCTAGTGATGTGTACCTGAGAAATCAAATGCAGAGTTTCATAGATGCAAAGCACTCTCCCCCTAGGCACATTCCCAGCCCTCTTCTTCAGGTTGGTTGTAGCAGTTGAAGTCTGGGCCTGTGTGCTGTCCCTCAAGTCTTGTGCTCTACCACTTGAGCCAAAGCACCATTTCAGGTTTTCTCATGGTTCATTGGAACTAAATGTCTCGAGGACTTTCCTGCCCAGTCTAGCTTTGAACCATGATCCTCAGATCTCATCCTCCTGAGGAGCTAGGATGACAAGCGTGAGTGACAAGCATCCAGTTTCCACTTCAGGTTTCTTAGTGGTGAATTGGAGATAATAGTCTCATGGGATCTTTTGTGACTGGCATAGTTTGGAAGCCAGATCCTCAGATCTCAGCTTCCTGAGAAGGCAGGCTGACAGACCTCAGCTATAGAACCCTAGGCTGTGGCACTCTACTGCAAGGGGGTCCTTGGCTCCACAAGGTGGAGTGCTAGCCATGTGCCCAAGAGGTAAGGGTCAGTGCCTATGCCGCGAGTTCAAGGTTCATGACTGAGAAAAAACAAAACAAAACAATTGTCTGCAGTAAACAACTCACCCACTCTTCAGTAATATATAATTTTGTCCCTGCCATAGGGACATATCTGCATCTCCATATTCTTGTCTGCATAATCATCTCAGTTGTGTAGCTCTTACAAGGACCATATGAAAGAATGCACTCTGTGAAGGACAGAGCAGATGGCACTCTTTTAAGGACTCAGCCCACAACATCCTGTGAAGACTCAGCACCCAGCACCCAATGCAGGACTCAGCACACTTCACCCTGTGAAGAACTTAGCACACAGCACCCTATGCCAGACTCAGCACAGGGCACCCTATGAAGGACTCAGCACATAGCACTATTCCACAAGCTGTCATTAGAATTAGGTTGCTTTCATCAGTGTCACCATTCTTTGAGAAACATTTCCCAAATCACACAAGTTCACATCTAATGGTTTAGTGGGGTGTTTTTTGGGGGGGAGCAGGCTACCCATAGGGCTTGAACTCAACGCATGGGGATACTGTTCTAATAACATTTGCTCAAGGCTAAGTCTCTACTACTTAGAGCCACATCTCCAAGAGTCTCACGTACTTCCTACCAGAGCTTGGTTTTAAAGCTCCCAAGCAGCCAGGATGGTGGGGGTAAGCCAGCAGCATCTGCTTCTGTGGAGCTCAGTTGCAGCTGTTTACATATGCCTAAGTCAGGTAGGTGGCAACTGTCAGTGCCAGACTCCTAGCTTGTTCTGTGATGTGGTATTTGAAGTCCTGTTCTTCTATAATTGCAGTTAGAACATTCTACCATTTTTTGGTGGCACTGGTGGTGCTTGAGTAAGGGCTTAGACACTGTCCTTAAGCATTTGTTCTCAAGGCTAGCACTCAATTGATTGAAAGACAGCAGAACTTCCAGGTTTTCTGCTTATGTGGCACTGAGGAATCGAATCCAGGGCTTTGTGCTTACTAGAGGAACACTCAATCACAGAGCCCCAGGAGTAAAGGAGGTATAAATAGATAGATTGTTTTATATAAATATTATATAGACAAAAGAGAGATGTCTATATTATTACATTATAGATAATATTGTTATCAATTATTAGGTATTAAATTATAACTCCATTTAATGATGTGTCCCAGCTAACAATTAATAAAGCATTAATTAATACTCAATATCTTGTTATTGTTTATCATATATGTACATACATCCATACATATAATTAAATATTTTATAGAATGAGACAGGTGTCTATATATTATTAAATTATGAATCATGTGCTACTACCAATTATTAGGTATTTATGTCTCCATGAAACTTTTATTCTGTTAATACTTAATAAAATATTAATTAAACTTAATCCACATCCTATAATTACTGCATCTAATTTTATCCTAGAATGATTCATTACTAATTCAATCTGTTTATCATTTATTGTAGTGACAATTCTTCCATCTATGACTTCTTTTACCTTTGTGACATTCTACTTACTCAACATATTGATTTGCATCCAAATTATACATCCTACCTGACACTGAGCACTTTCAAAGAAAAGAAAATCATGTGTCACGCTCGGCTTCCCACTCTATGATTACATTTTTGGCAGTGCTGGGATCTAAATTCAGGGCCGAGAAGGCTCAATTCATTTATGGGTGGCTGCCAGCACAGCAGCCTCTAGCCAATTCAGCTGCCAGGTTATTCCCAGGCCCTGAGATTCAGTCCCATATATTGACTCCATATTGTGCTTAGTGTATCTATTCATTTTTTTTGTTTTATTCATTTATTTACCATTTATTTTATTGACTGTTCTTACACATGGACTATTTATTACATTTATTACATAGGATAGATTTGTCTATGTATGAAACTTCACACCTGACAGCCAGGACTTTCACAGCAAAGGAAAACCTGTGTCACCAAGGGTTTCTTACTCTATGAATCAATTGTTGTGAGTGCTGGCATCTGAACTCACAACCTACAAGGCCCAATTCATGAATGGGTGAATGTCAGTACGCCAGCCTGGGGCATATGGAGCTGACAAGCAGTTTCCCGCACCTGAGATTGAGCCACAGGGGTTGACAAAATAAGAACAGATTGATATGCAGATGGTAGTACACAAATAAATATAGATCTTTATAGAGTGCCAGAGATGTCTATACATTATTCAGTTAAATAGGCTACATTCCTACCAATATTTGGGTATTTTTAATGCCTCTATGTAATTTATATTATTGTTTTCATCCTTAATGAATTGTTAATTAAATTGTTAATTAAAACTATTGAGTCCATGTAATTAATAGTATTCTTTTAATGTGTCAAAAATATTCATGAAAATCCATCGGCATCATTCAGGAACAACTTATTCAACCTTGACATTCATAACCTTACATCGGTATTCCTATGAATAGGAATGAGACTATTAGGATCTCCTACCATTTGTAGGGGTCAGGACCAAGCTTTGAACCCAGGGCCTATGTTGCCATGTTGGCCTATGGCTTCCCTGGTAGCCCTCCAGCTTTCAGCAATGCCAGGTTTCCAACACTTTTCAGCCATGTCATTCAGACACAGGAAGGTCACCTTGCAACGAAAACAAATGTAAAACTGGCAGCCATCTGCCAGTTTCAGGTTTTTCTTCTTTGTTTCTGTGTTGTTTTATGTATTTATTATTCCTGTGAGCATTTGTGCCCCGGGAACTCAGGTTTGGCTGTGGGTCCAGTGGCTGCACCCTAGGCTGGAGTGATCGATGCTGAGGCAGAGTTGCCATGCCCTGAGTTCAAGCTCTGTGCTTGACAAAATAAAAATAAATAAATAAATAAATGAACACATTAAAATATTTTAAAAATTATGAGGCTGCTTGGCTTGGAATTCATGCCATCTTTTCTGCCAGTCCTGGGATTTGAACTCAGGGCCTAGGTACATCTACAGCACTGTGGGAGAAGGGGAAGCTCACTGTGCTGGTAGACAAGAAAGTCAGGCCTGTCCTAGGGCCTGAATTCAAGTCCTAGCGCATGCAATAATAATATTCGTATGCATTTTAAATACAGGATTCATATTTACATACATATGTTTACTGCATATTGCAGTTAGTGTGGTTATTCATTTTATTTTGTGTTTTATTTATTTCTTATGTATTTTAGTGAGTATGATTACACACATAACTTTTTTTACGTCTTATTACATAAGATATAGATTTGCCAATGTACTATACCTCATTCCTGAGACTCAGGACTTTCACCAATAAGGAAGACAAGTGCGACATTTGGCTTCTTCCACCAGGATTACTTAAGTTTTGGCAGTTCTGTGATTTGAACTCAGGGCCTAGAAAGCCCACTTCATGAATGGGGTGCGGGTCATGTTAGCACACCTGTCTTATGCAAATGGAATTTTCGGTCAAATTTGGCCTTAGCAGTGGCCAATATATAAACACATAGATGTGTAAAATGCAGTGTGTGTGTATTTACACATGTATATGCATCTATAAACATATACAAAGAGAGACAGATAGACATTTATGTAGATTCTAGTGTATAACTCTATATAAAGAGTGATGTCTATATCTTACTTTTATATATTCTATTGCTACTAATTATTTGGTCTAAAATTATTCCTCCATTAATTAATCACGGTAGAAGACTTAATAAAGTATTAATTAAATTAATCAATGACCTATATTTAATGTATACAATCTTATATTAGAAAGACTAGTTAATTAGTAATTCAATTAGCACATTTGAAACATTCTATTAGTGTTCCTAAAAATAGGAACCAGTTTCCTAGGATCTTCAACCATGTGCATGTGGGACTCCCAGGATCCAACTCAGGGCCCAGTTGTCTGCATTAACCTCAGGCTTCACTGACAGCCCACCAGCCTCAGCCATGCAAAGTCATGCACAATTTTCAAGCCAAGTCAGTGAGACCCAGGATGGTCACTGTGCAAAAGAAACAAAGGTAAAACTGTTGTGTAAAACTTTCTGGTTTTTCCTCTTCCATTTTGGTTTGTTTGATTGTTTGTTGGCCAGTGCTGGGAGTTGAAATTGGGTCCTACGATCCTTGGATCATCTGTGGGTGTAAAAGCTGCACCCCAGCCTAGGGTAATCTAGGCTGAGGCAGAGTTGTGAAGACCTGAGTTCAAGCCCCGTGCCTGCTCCCCCCCCAAAAAAAGTTAAGGTCCTAGCTTGGAATTTGGGACATTTTATCTGCCATACCTGGGATTTGAAATCAGGGCCTGGGTAACTCTATTTTGCTGTGGGTGAAGTGGAAGCTCACCCTCCTTGAATAAAAGAAAGTCAAGAGCATTTCCTTGGGCATGAATTCTAGACCCAGGAATGGCAATATTATATTTATATACATTTATAATATACATCATATATATGTATTTGCATAGGTATTACATATTGTACTTAGGAAACCATATTTTCACAGACAGCAGAACAGGTCAACATTGGTTTCTTACCCCACCTATTGTCTTTGGCACTGCTGGGATTTGAACTCAGGGCCTGGAATGCCAATTCATCAAGGGATCAATGTAAGCACAGCAGCCTCAAACAAATTCACTGCCAGGGAGTTCCCAGGACCTAAGTTTAACCTCCAGGAGTGGCCAATATATAAATAGATAGATGCATAATTGCTGCAAATACATATATAGGCATAGAGAGGGAGAGAGAAAGAGATGTATATGTATATTCCAGTGGATATTTAAATATATAAATATATTTATATAGAATGTGAGATGTCTATATATCATTAAATTACATGTAATATATTACTAATAATTATTTGACATTAAATTATGCCTTCAATTAATGATGTATCATGGTTTAAGGCACAATAAAGTGCTTCCTTGTGCAAAAGGAGCTCAGGGACAATGTCTAAGCTCACAGTTCAAACCACAGGACCTGACCCCCCCCAAAAAAATACAGCCAGTAACTCCTTGTGTCTGTGTATGTGTGAATGTATTTCTATTGGTGAACATCCAGAGTCGCTGTGAAGAAAGGCACCCAGCTAGGAAATTTGCTTTGCATAGAATGATTTCATAGCACAGAGGGTGCTTTCAAGACAGTGCATGTTCCAGGACACCCCTCCCTGTTCACAGTGTAGCCTGAGGGTTTCTCCACACCCAGGTTGCTGGAGGAAGTCTGCCTCATTGTTGGAACAGGCAGACAAAAGGTCTAACTCCTGTACAGCTCTGTAACAACTCTATCCAGGCCAACTAGTGATGGTGAGTGTGGGCAGGCTCTGAAGACCAGGAGAAAAAGCCGTTTGGACCCCAAGATATCTCTCTCCCCAGTGCTCTGTTTTGACAGGAAGCCTTTATTTGTGCCACCTCCCGTGGCAGGCCATGTTCCCTGCACTTATCCTGTCTTTGTTAGACTGTGTTCCAGTGTTGAAACAAA
>NW_027203795.1:0-55378 GCF_024711535.1 Dipodomys merriami
CAACCATGAACCAACTCATCTTACTTAGAAAGGGTACCACTTTGCTGTCTCTGTGAACCAAAGAATTGTGAGCAGATCAAATAAATGGTGTCCACATATGCCAAGCCATATAGGCCAGAAACCATGAAAATATTACAAGAATTGGCAGAGGAAACACCATGGCTCCTAAAACACAGCTCCAAAGTTTCTAACTAAAGATCCAGAATCACAAGAAATCAAAGAAAAACTGGATAAACGGCATTGCATGAAACTTACAAGTTTCTGTCTGGCAAAGAACATAAGCTAAATACAAAACCCACAGAATGGGTAAAGAATTTTGTGAGCTATTCATCAGACAAGGACCTAATAGGAAAAATATAAATAGAGCACAAAAGATTACCCCCAATAAACCCTCAACATCCCAATTAATAAATGAGGTAGTGACCTAAAGACAGACTTCTCAGAGTAAGTACGATTGGCCAATCAACACATAAAGAAATGTTCAACATCTCTGAACATAAAGGAAATGTAAACCATTCAACACTGTAATTCCACTTCACTGAAGTAAGGAAGGCTAATAAAAACATGTAAAAGTGATTAGTAAATAATGCTGTTATGGGTGTGGCCAAAAGGGAACTATATCACTGCTGGTGAGAATATAAATTGTTCAATCATTCTGGAGACTGAGATGTGAGTATTGTGGTTTGAAGTCAACTTTTGCAGAAAAGTCCATGTGTTTTTCATCTCCAATTGGCCACTAAAAAGACACAAGTAGAGCTGTGGTGCAAATGAGTAAAGTGGTAGCTTTCATTTCAAAATCTCAGGGACATTAACCACATCCTGCGTTGAAGCTCCAGTATTGGCTCTGTGTGTGTGTGTGATGTGCGTGCGTGGGTGCACTAGTGATTTTTTGACTGCATCAAATGTTTTGGTGTTTTTAAATTATTAAGAAACAAGGTTTAAATGTCCTGTGGTCTTTTTGAGTGTTTCTGTGTTTGTATGTAAGTGTCTATCTGGGGTAGTTGTGGGTTTGGGTGTGCACATCTGTATGTGCACTTACTTTTTATTATGCTTGTTCTCCACCTATTTTAACACAATTGTCAGGCTTGAAGGGTGGACACTACTGTTTAATATTATGACAATTTTCCAAGCATTTTTTTCAACAAATGATTATTTGAATTCTTTGCTGAAGGACAGAGAGGGAGGGGAAAGAGAAGGGGAGAAAAAGTGGAGTTCTAAATCTAAGACTGAAACAGCCCATATTCCAGAACAAGGCTGCAGAACTAGGTATAAGCTAGATCCAGTGTTGTGCCATCGGTCATATAGCTGTAAGAAAGCCCACATTTGGTCACAGGTGTGTATTGTAGGAAAAAAGAAATTTCAGTAAAAACATTCAAATAATCTGTAACACTTACACAAGTTCTGGACATCACTTCCTCTTGGGCTGCTGCTGTGCAGGCCCATTATTTGATCTGCAGCGAAACTTGGAAATACAAAAGTTAAAACCCAAAGTCTATTAAACTCTAGAAGGCCTGTGTAACTCCTTAGTCTTCATACCTGATACTGTGACTTAGTCGGAAAGGCAGAGGGCAGATTTCCAGCTACTACAGACTTCTTCCTTAGTGAACAATGAGCTACCACCTTCAGTCATGTGGTTCCAGCACAGAATTGGCTCAGGTCTGTGAACCTGAGTATAGAAGTTTGAATCTCCATAGTGTGAATGAAAATTTGGCCTCCTATTAAGATAGTAGTTTGGGGGACCATGGGTAGCTATGGGCAAGCCTGTCCTTTGTGCACATTTGTTTTAGATACAGGGATACATAACTAACTAGTAGCAGTGATCACCCCAGGGTAGAGCACAAGTGAAATAGTAGAGGGAAAAAGATCAAATTCATGCCATCTGCCATTTTATATTGCTTGAATTAACATGTTCTTCATGTATTTTAGTAATTCATGAATAAAAATTACATGAGAATTTTAAATTGCCTCTTTGCTTCTGACAAAAATTAAAAATGAATTTAAATAGAAAGGCAGTATGGTAAGAGCAGGGAAGAGGAATGGAGCAATGATCATGGGCATCTCCTGAGTTCCATTCTGGAGGCTTTATTTACCAACATTGTGGAATAAAATGAAACTATGTAACAAGACAGGCCTGCATACTTTTTTTCAGCAACAAGGCATCCCTATCTGCTTTCCTTAGCAACATGACAGCCCTGCCTGTCTTTCCTAATTTATGCCAGTGCCAAAGGGCTCAGTAGAACATGACTAAAGGAGGAAGTTAGAGCTGTCTTTGTATAATGAAAAAGAACAAACCATGGATATGCCTAGAAACCGAGAAAGCCTCTGGAACGTTGAACTGTTAGGCCTTTCAGGCACCGGTATTCCACAGAAACTAAACATTCAGAGAGAAAACCAAGATGTGCTCTGAGTTATGTAGATTGCCTTACTCAAAGAAAGACCTCCCAAGGAAACAATCCTCCCTGCCTACACAGCCCTTCAGAGTGAGGCTCATGGAATAAAAGAAACACTAAACTTTTCTACCTGCCAGAAACCAGCCCAAACCCTGCGGGTACCAGGACAGCAGGGAGGGAGGGCTCAGCCCTGTTGCAAACCAAGCATGAAGCTCAGAGGACCACATTTAATCTCATAATGTACTCAGATCTCCTAAAGCTCCACCAGCTTCCAGGAGGTGTCTACAGCCCTTCAAAATGATCAAGCTGTGATGCCCAGCTCTAAAGCCCTAACTCTACACACAGTATTAGCCTTATTTATTGACATACAAGCCCAATAGGGCTCTCTGATAAATTTCCTAAAACCACTGGGCTTCGTGCCAGCATCCAGTCATTTGTCTCCTGGTGACAAAGCCTCTAGATCATTCAAGACAGAAGCAGCCATGACCTCAACTCCACCTGCCATGGGCAGTTCAGCAAAACTTACTCTTTTGCTCCCTCAGCGATTGGTTTAATTTTGTGACAACTTCATCATCACTGTCTCCTAATATCACTGCCTCCAAGGGGTGAACTGCCCCACCAAACCAAACAGTCAAACAATCTGGAGGTGTTCTCCTTGAGCAGGAAAGACCAGCCTTTCCATGAGCCCATTTCCAGGGGCTCCCCTTCCCCTAGATGCCTTGAAAGGGACATCTGCTCTCTCCAGAAGCAGGCCTGCCACTCTTCCCAGACCCACACTGACCACAACAACCTCTTGCCAGCTGGACATTTCATGTCCAAGTTGGGACAGCTGCTGTCTCCAAGTTCTATGGTTGAGGAGATGCTAGGCAGGTTCTTGTGCCAGTAGGTTGGGGACTCTGCAAAGCCATCCAGCAAGGTTTCACCTACCAGCCTGCCCAGTGTGCAGCTCACCAACCCTGGTGTCTGCTTGGGCTCTGGCTTCCCTGGATCTGCAGTGCTAGGGAACCTTCAGATTCCCTCTGTCAGAGAAAGCATTTAATTGCTCACAAACAACACCAAATGATCCTGGTCCATCTACTGCAGTCTTAAGCAGTTTCCTCCCAATAGCATGGGACTCTCTGGTGCAACCAGTTTCAGAGGGATATTTCTGGGTAGCAAGTAAATCTAGCTTTTCTTTTGGAAGCCAGCAGACTACTAATATAGGCTCATCATCTGCCCCCTGCCAACCTGGAAAATTCTGCCCCTCCCAACTCCATTGCCCACCCTGTGTTTAGGGTCCTCCTAAGCTCAGCTTCTCCTACTGGACCTGCCCATTTATTCTGAAAAGTGCCCAGAGAAAACTGTGGCATCTGTTGTGCCCCAGAAGCCAGGCTACAGTGAGGCTTCTGCAGCCGTCAGCTTTGCTCCAAGCATAGCCACCAACAGGGGAACACCCCCAAGCTCCACCGCATACCTCCAATGGGCAAAAAAAAGAGACTGTGCTTGTGCCGCCCACAGTCATCTTTCATCAGACCTGGCACAGTGGCATCCGTTAAGGCGACCCCTGTAGGTTCAGGGACTCTGACATCAAGACAGAGGCAGGCAGGTGCACCCATGCAGGCTGATTTTGGAGCAGCCCCTCTTCCAGGTGCAGGCCTGGTGGCCATTGAAGCAGAACATGACATTGCAAAAGGTAACAGCATACACTAGAACATAAGCAATGGCCCTGTGCTCAGAAACCTGAGAGAGGCAGGAAATCTGCTTACTCTAACTCAGATGGAGTAGCTACAATCAGCCTGAACTTCCTACCATAAATAATCACAAAACTGGGAGCTATGTGAAAATAAATATATATTTATAAATGTATGTATGATATAAATATGTAGGCATATATGTGTATTCCATATACAATGTGAATATGTAATGTATGTATAATGTATAATGTTTATATGTATTATATAAACATTTATATTTATAATGTTTATATCTTTAATATAAAAAGAGGAAAAAAAGAAATACAGAATAATTGAAGGAATAATAACCAATACCTTCCCAATTTTCATTGAAAGCATGAACCCTTCTATGCAGGAATCTACCCGATCAAAAAGTCAATTAACATAATTATACAGTTCCACACTAAGACACATTCTAATTAAACAAAGACAGAAAACCTCCCAAAGCGCAGAGACACAACTTATCACACACAAGTGATCTTCAATGATATTATGACAAATTTCTCATCAGAAACTAGATTAATTGGTAGACAGCAAGGGTATCAAATTTAAAGTGCTAAAAGGACATATCTAAAACCTGCCTTTCTAACAAATACACTTCCTCCAAATGTAAGAGATGAGCTAAGTACCTACCAATGGCCCAGGCCTATAATCCTAACTACTCAGGAAGGTGAATTGTGAGGATGGTGGCTCAAAGCCAGCCTGGTACTTGTCCCTTTAAAGAAAGTTGTAGGACACAGCTAACATTGACAAGGAGGGAGGCCTTTGTGCAGTGCCATTGCTGGAAAAAGATATAGGATAAAGTGGCCATCAAGAATGGAGGCTATTAGCTAGTGTCTCCAGAGAAGCAATTTAGAAGAAGTAAGATGCAGTAGTTCTCTAGAAAATCAGAGGATTTTGACCACTGTCCTTGTGGTTTCAGAAATGCCATGCTAATGACCAGAGCAACCTCAAGCTCACCTGGAGTCCTTTGAGGCTTAAGAGTTAGTGTCAAGGCTGGCAGGCTATGATTGGTCCACTTTTTCTCTGACCTCAGACTCTGATTGGTCCATTTCCTCCATGATATCACTATGCCTGGTTCTGATTTCTCCATTGTGTGATGTCATGCAGGATATATAGGAAGCCACTGTGTTCCAACTTATGCCAGTTAATAGAGTTGGGAGTTCTTGCTTGTTGACACGCTTGACTGAATCAAAGCTAAATGAATGTTTTGGTTACAGGGTCTGGTTGTCATTTGGATTTTGGTATTTCTTTTTACATTTTCTGGCTTTTACATTATTTTATTTAGTTTATTTTAGCAAGATTTGCTACCTGTCATCAAAGCAGAATGATGGAAGAACACAAAGTATCATCCTCAAGCTCCTTGAAGAAGGAGATCATCAACCAATACCAGATAAAAGAGCTCATGACAAAGGTCCCTATGGACAAGAGAAACTGGCCCATCCCCACCTCACCGACAAGGATGTGGCATTTAAAATACTCTGGAAGTTAGAGTCCTCATCATCTGCTAAAGAATGAGGTGTACATTTTTAAGAAGGTATGGCAAAAACACATCATCAGGTTGTACCAGGTTATGGAGAAGGAAGGGTTTGTGTATTTCATCATGGAACTGGCCACTAGGTGATACCTCCTGGAGTGGATCTTAAAATCCTGCCACCTATATGAGGATGAAGCCAGGAGGCTCGTCACACAAAATTTAAGTGCTGTTCACACCAAAATAGAATCACACACCGAGACCTTAAGACTAACAACATCTTCTTGGACACGAAAGGCAATATCAAGGTCAGTGGATTTGTTGTAAGCATCTGGTTCACCCCTGGTCAGTTGTTAATGAATGTATGTGCAGCTGTGCTATTCCATTCCCCTGAAATGTTCCTGGAAGAAAGAAATGATGGCCGGTTACAGGTGTCTCAGGCCTGTAATCCTAGCTATTCAGGAGACTGAAATCTGAGGATCAGAGTTCAAAGCCAGCCCAGGCTGGCTCTACCCTCTGAACAGACTCATACTGATACCAAAGACTAATTTGAGGAGGAGATAGGAGAGGATAGAGGTGGCTAGCAAAATAGCTACCACTCTTCTCAGAACAAACTGCTGATTGTGGGCCCAGGAACAGAGCAGTTCCAGACAAAGGGAGGAGAGCCCTAGAGATATCAAAGACAACCTAACTTGAATACCAGAAGGCTGTTATTGGGAGAGATTTCTAGGGGGTCTACTAAAAATAAAAGAGTTGTAAGTGGTATCCACGAATGGAGATCAAAATACTGTTTGCCCAGGAACGCCCTCAGTCCAGCCCAGAAGACAGGTGCAACAACTGCCTTATGTTGCCTCAAGAGGGATCCCAGCCAAGGGGCACCAAGTACTGCACTGATAAACTGCCATTGTGGTTAATAAATCATGTAATTTTTGTGCATTGTATCAGTTCCTTGCACATGCAAAACTGCTTTAATTACAATTGAACTACACCTTTTTCTTTAAAATGTAGTTTGATTTATTTTATTCTATGTTATTCTTTAACATGCAGTCTCATTATGTAGCCAAGACTGATCTTAATTTCAAAATTCTACTGCCTAGTCTCCCAAGTGTTTGGATTACTGGTGTGTACCACCATGTCATACATCATACTATTATCTGCACCTTTCCATATGTTTTAACACTTTATTTTATCCCTTGGCAGTACTGGGGTTTTGATTCAGAAGCTGGTGCTTGGCAAGCAAGTGCATTACCCCTTGAACCCTGCCCACAGTCTTTACTCTTCATTTTACTTGAGATGAGCTCTTATTGAATTACTTTGCTTCGTTCATTATCAGACTGTGATTGTAATGTATTTTTCTGCTGGGAAGCTAACATCTACCTTAGCTAGTTCAAACCCGTTTGTCTTTTTATATTTTTTGTAAATATACTTTTTCTTATTATAAAGATGGTACACAGAATGGTTACAGTTTTATGTCATTTTAAAATTCAAAGTGTTATTTTAAAAGAGTTACCATGCATATAATAACTAAAATTTATCTCTAGAAAAAAATGATTACCAGAATAAATATTTTTGGAGGCTAAGTCAGGGGCATTTGGTATAACTTCAGCTCTAGACAATGCTACATACTTCTAGGCCTGCATGACCTAAATAAAACCAAGTTTAAGTAAAAAATGATCCTTTAGGGCACAGCTGTAGAAGATTTGAAATATTTTTGTACATTTTATTGAGCATTTGTACATTTTTATGTTGATGAAAAGTGATATAGCAATTATGGTAGAATTTGACACATTCTTCTTACATAGGATAGCATTGCCACATGACCCAGCAACTCCATTACTCATTGCATACCCAGAAGAAATGAAAACAAAAACTAATAGCTCATATGCCAATGATAACTTCAGCACTGTTCACAATAGGAGTTGGAAATACCTGGAGTGTCTATCAGATGAATAGGTTTATAAAATATAAGGTATGCATAAAATATGACTCATCCAAAAAAGGCTGCATTTAATATATGTCTGTCATGGATGGACACAAAAATAATCTATTTATGTGAAATATATTGACTAAACTATTTCATAAGAGAAAATGGAAGGTTAAAATTTTCTGGGGCATGTCATTTGGGGTGATTATTACTCAATGATTGTGTGGATTCCATCAGTATTGAAAAGAAAGTTCACAAACAGAGGTAATGGTTACAAAGTAGTATGGATATAATTAATGTAACTGAATTTTATACCTGCCTAGCAAGCATAAGGCCCTGCTTTCAACCCCCTGCATACGAAAAAAAATAAAAATAAAAACCCTAAGTCTTCCTTCTTTTACCTACCTTGAGTGTTAGGTGCTCTTCTATTGTTATGATTGTATTCCTCAGAGGATCTCTGGTGGATCTCTGATGTTTCTTCATGCTTTTACACATAATCCATCATTTCAATATTGATGTTGAGTTTTAAAGGATAATTTGTGTTTTAAAATGAGGGCAATGCATGCAGTTATAACTCAAGACGCTAAAGTAGGAATATCCCTATTTAGTCAAGGCTGCATAGAGAGGTCATTTCTAAATCCCCATACTATATGCTGAAAATGGAGGGCAATTGTTTGTGAACAATTACAAGTGAGAGATCTGAGTGAGAGATCACAGTAGATTTTGGTCATTTCAGTTTGTATTTAATATTTACATGAATTTATAACATTTTCTTTTTCCCCTTACTCTCACTATGAAATTTGGAAACTTTGTAGTTTGTTTTGGCTTGCTGCATGTAAAAGAAACATAGTTTTCCTTTGTATCATATTAAACATTTTTTTCTGTATTACAATTTATTATTTTTGAAAATATTTGTGTTTCTTTTTTCTCCAACTAGGGACTGGCCAATGTTTGAGATTTTGCTCCATTCTGCCAATTGAGCCACAGCTCAAATTGCAGCTTCTTTCTTTTTTGAATAGTCTCATGCAAATCCCAGCAAACTAAGGAGGCTGAAATCTGAGGATCTTGGTTTGAAGCCAGTCTGAGCAGCAAAGTCTGGGTTTCCTTTACTTTTTTTCTATTGGTTGTGGGACCTGAACTCTGGCGCTGTCCCTCAGCATTCCAGCTTAAGGTTAGCACTCTATCGCTTCAGATGCAAAACCATTTCTGGCTTTTTCTGCTTATGTGGTTCTGAGGAAACAAACCCAGGGCCTCACGCATCAAGGCAAACTCTCTACCACTAAGCCAACTTCCGAGCCCGAGTCTGGGATTCTTATCTCTATTTAATCACCAAAAAGCTGGGGGTGGTAGAACCCTAGCCTTGAGAAAAACTGGGCAAGTTCAAGCCCTAGTGCTGGTAATTACACAATTACTGGTTATTACACACAGCTACGACTGGCTTTGACTGCCGCCCTTAGAATTTGCCTCTTGGGTAACTAGGTTTACAGGCCTGAGCAACCAGCCTCTGACTTATTTTAATATATTTAATCTGGTATTGTCTTCAACCACAATGCTTTTTTATTGTGGTCAGTAGACCCGATCTCTGAGCCTCATTGCTATTTCTTACCTATTTTTAAGGAGGGTAGGGGTTGAACTCTGGACCTGAATACTGTCTTCGAATTCTTCAGCTTAAGGCCAATGCTGTACCATTTCAGCCACTGTGCCACTTCTAGTTCTCTGGTGGTTAAATGGAGATAAGAGTCTCATGGACTTTCCTTCCCAGGATGGCTTTAAACCATGATCTTCATATCTCAGCCTCTTGAGTAGCTAGGATTACAGGCTAGAGCGACCAGCGCCCATCTATTTCTGAGCCGTTTAACACAACGATGATGTTTTACAACTTCAACCACAGCTCCACTTCTAGTTTTTTCTGGCTTATTGGACCTAAGATTCTAATGTACTTTTCTGGTTAGTGTGGCTTCAAACCATGATCCTCAGATTTCAGCTTCCTTAGGTGCTCCGATTATACAGATGAACCACAAACCCATTGCTCATTTAAAAATGTTAATATTTTCTTTTTTCCACTTTTTCTTTTTAAAAATGTCCTTGTTTTTTATTTCTGTATATGTGTAGTCCTGGGGCTACAAATCCAGGCCTGGATTCAATGCCAGAGTTTTTTCTTCAAGACTAGCGGCTTACAACATGAGCCAAATTATAGCTTTTGGCTATACTTGTTTTGTCTTGGTGCTTGAACTAAGGCCCTGGGTGATATCCTAGAAAGTGATTGCCCAGTTTGCCACTTGAGTCACAGCTGAACTCCAGCTTTTTTTTTTAATTCTTGGCAGTTAATAGGAGATAAGACTCCTATGCCAAGCCGAGCATGAAACAGTTGGCTGGAATCTGAAGATCATGGTTCAAAGCCAACCAGGGCAGGAAATTCCAAGAGAATCCTAGCTCCAATTAATCAATGAAAAGCTGGAAGAGGTGGAGCTCTATCCTGAACAAAACAGCACACAGATGCACACACAAAGAAAGCCTCATGGACTTTCTTTTATGGGCTAGTTTTGAACCATGATCCTCAGATTTCAGCCTTTATTCATCCTCTCTCCTTTGAAAATTTTACCGGTCCTGTGGCTTGACCTCTGACTCTGGGGCCTATATCTTAGCTTTCACACTTAAGGCTGGTGCTATTACCACCTCAGCCACAGCTCAAGGTTTTGTGCTTTGTAGCTGGAGATAAGAGGCTCAAGCATGTTCCTGCCCAGGTTGACTTGACACTGCAATCATCAGATGTCAGCCTCTTGTATAATTAGGATTACACACATGACTAGCATCATTTGGGTCATTTAAAAATTTAATATGTGCTTGTTTCCACATTCTTTTCTTTTTTTCATTTTTTCTTGTCCTGTGAGTAGAAATTGAAGCTCATCTCAGGGCACACATTGGACTAACCATAACATATGGCTTTTGGGGAGAGGTTAATTGAAGAGAAGAAAATCATGTAGAGCTAGGCTAGATTCAGGAGGCTGAAAATTGAGAAAAGTTCTTAACAATCTTTTATCCAATTATCCACTAAAAATCTTAGAGTAGTATATCATTGAGCAAAATAGTGCAAGGTCAAGCTCCAGGATTTACACAGAGAGAGAGAGACAGAGACAGAGAGAGACAGAGACAGACAGAGAAAGACAGAGACAGAGACAGAGACAGCAAGATTTTATAAACTCACATACCTGAGCTGAGTGTTAAACAGTATCCTCAAATTTCAGCCTGAGTATCTAGAATTACAGATATGAGCCACCAATATTTGGTTCACTGAAACCTCTGTTATTGCCTCTTTCTTCTCTTCTACCCTTCTTTTCATTTATTTCATTCTTTGTGTGTGTATTGGTCCTGGAACTAAACTCATGCAAGGCCTTGCCTGATTCAGGAGGCTGAAATCTGTCCATCATAGTTTGAAAGCAGCCTGAGCAGGAAAGTCCCTGAAACACTTATCTCCATTCAATAAACAAAACCTATCCCCAGTGTGGCCACCACATGCAAAACAGTCTCCTGGAATTTCTTGACTGGGTTTGACTTTACACTGGATCTTATATTTCAGCCTCCTGTATTTCTAGAATTACAGACATGAGACAACAGTGCCAGGTTCTCTGCGTCTAACCATTTAATTTTTTTATTGTGATCTTAAGGCTGGATCTCTGAGCAAGGGCACTCTTTCATAGTTTTTTTTCGCTCAAGGGTGGTGTTTTACAACTACAACCACAGCTTCATATCTGGCTTTTTTTTGTTGGTTAATTGGAGACTTATGTACATCTCTTCCCAGGCTGGCTATGAACAACAAACTTCAGATTTCAGCGTTCTGAGACACTAGCACCCACCAAAAATTCAGGGCTCATTTTGAAATTTTATTGGATTTTCTCACAACATTTTTTCTTCTTTTTCCTAGTCCTGGGGCTTGACCTCAGGGCGTGGGTACTGTCCTGAACTTACTTTACTCAAGGAAAGAACTCTACTACTTGAGCCACAGTGCCACTTTCAGCTTTTTCTACTTATGAGCTACTGAGGAAACAAACCCAGGGATTCAAACATGCTAGGCAAGCACTCTATCACTAAGCCATATTCCTAGCAATTCTTATACTTTTTTATTTGTATTTTTATTTCCTTGTGTATGTTGATCTTGGGTCTACAAATTAGCCCAGGTGCTGTTCCGCTGTTGTTTAATCATGATTAACACACTAAGTCATGAGCCATAGCAAAACTTGTGGCTATTCTTTTGATGCTGTTTTGTTTTAACTAGCTATTTAGAGTTGAGTATATGAATTCTCCTACCTGGGCTGGCTTTCAACTGTGCTTCTCATATTTGAACCTCATGAGTAGCTACCATCACAGGTGTGTGCCTCCTATGATTGGCTCATTTTAAACTCTGAAATTGACTCTTTCTTCTCCCACCCTTCTCTATATTTATTTATTTTATTCTTTGTAAGTGTGTTAGTCCTGAAGTTAATATCAAAGTCTGGGTGCTGTCCCAGAAATTATTTTCTCATTTCTGCCACTGGAGCCACAGCTCAATCACCAGGTTTTATTCTTCTTCCTTTTGATGGTTAATTGTAAATCCCAGCAAGACTCAGGAGGCTGAAGCCTGAGTATCAAGTGTGAAGCCATCATGGGCAAAAAAATCCTTCAGAATTTCATCAACTAATATGAAGCTGGGAGTGGTAGAGCTTCTAAACAAATTCAAGTCCCAGGTTTTCACACATACAGAAAACAAGCCCCATGGACTTTTCTGATCGGTTTGGCCTTTAAATAGTATCTTCAGACTTCAGCCTCCTGAAAGCTAAAATTATAAGCATGAACCACCAGCCCCAGGCTTATTTTTGAATATCAAATGGTCATTTCTTCTGTCCTTTCAGTTTTCTTTTTGGTCGACTTTGGGCTGAATTATGGACCAGGGAACTATTTCCCAGGTTTTTCACCAAATTTCATTACTTTACAACTACGATCACACCTTCATTTCCAACTTTTGCTGGGTAGTTGGAGATAAGAATTTCAATCCCTTGTGTGTGTGTGTGTGTGTGTGTGTGTGTGTGTGTGTGTGTGTGTGTGTGTGTGTGTGTGTGTGTGTGTGTGTGTTCACGGAAATTGGTCATGGTGGTTTCTTTAGTACTGAGGGTGAATCTTCCTGGATAATCTGTATTCTTAATTCCTTTAACTCAAAAAAAAATTGCTTCTGTAGGTGCTAGTGAGTTACAGCTGTAATCCTAGCTCCTGAGAATGCTGAGATTTGAGGATCATATTTTGAAGCCAGGTGAACCAGGCAAAGTCCATGACACTCTTATCTTCCTTTAAACACCAAAAAATCAGAAGTGGAACTGTGGCTTAAGTAATAGAGTACTAGCCTTGAAGAAAACAAATAGGAATAACAACTGGGCTCTGATCAAGTTTCAGGACCAGCCCTCACACAAAATCTCCAGATAACACGTGTGCTATTGCAAGACACAATTATACTTAATGAATTATCTCTACAGGACAGTTGCACTAAAACGTTTAGGTATTACTTCATAGTATATGTTCTTTCTAGATCATCTTTTTCCCCCTTTGGTTCTCTGAGAATGATGTCTTGATTATGAAATAGAGGAGGAAAAATTGAGTGATGAATTTGACCTCTGGATCCCTCCCTCATCCATTATTGACATGTTCTCTCTCTTTTTTTTTTGGCAGTCCTGGGGACCAAGGGCCTGGACACTGTTACTGAGCTTCTTTTTTCTCAAGGCTGTCACCCTCCCAATTGAGGCACAACACCACTTCCAGCCTTTTCTCTTCATTTAGTACTGAGAAATTGAACCCTGGACTTCTTGCATGCTAGGCAAGCACTCTACCACTAAGCCACATTCCCAGCCACATGTTCTCTTTTAAAAATATGTGTAACCTATTTACCTCTGTCCCATCTCTGAAGTCACTCCCAATTGCCTTTCATTCACTCTAACTGGCAAATTATTTTCTACTCTATGCAAAGTATTATCTTTCATTTTCTTAAACTGCACATTTGATCAGCTAAACTCAAACAATTCAATACTACAAGTTTCTGAAATTGAGGACACTTACAATAATAAATAGCTAATAATAAATAGCTAATAATCTACCTAAGTCAATGCATAACAACCCAGACACTTGAAAAGTCTTTTATTTTCCAATATGAGTAGCATCCAACCCCACAATATGCTCTGGTAGATAACAAAATTAAAGTCTACAGATGTAATTATTTCGCACAAGAGTTGGTTATGAGATACTTCTAAGGAGTGAGTGCAAATTAAGGTCTTCCTAGAAGTCAGTAACACAAACAGAGTGAATGAAACAGTAAGGAAGTTATGTTTGTCACAGAAATATGGGGGTATCTAGGAGCTGACAACATTGGATGTATGATAGATGACTAGACAGCAGAAACCACAGTCTTACAGCTAGAGGACCTAAACCCTACCAGGCATCCTTTAAGTTTGGAAGAGGTCTACATATTTCCTGAGAGACTATAGCCTGGTGGCCCCCTGCTAGAAACTGAGCAACTGCAACAGACAAGCCACACCCAAACTATTAGCCCAAAATTGTAGCCTACAACAGTTGGTATTCAGTGAGCAAACATTAAATTTCCGATAATTTGCCACACAACATGACAAAAGTATCTCTCAGAATGCTGGTGGCTCACCCCTGTAATCCCAGCTACATAGGAGTCTGAGATGTGAGGATCTAGATTCAAAGGGATCTCAAGCAGCAATCTCTGTGATACTCATATTGCCAATAAATAGAAAAAAAACTGGAAATTGTGGTATGGCAAAATACCCTAAGTTGAAGCCTTACTACCATCACACACACATACACACACACTCACATATTGAAAAATGAAAACATTTGTTGAAAATAACCTGGTATTTTCTTTGCTGTGTGTAAAACTCTAACATTTCTTAAACTTTTCCTTGTGCTTGAAGAAATTCATTAAAATTCTATAACTACAAAACTACCCAACTGCACAAATGTGTTGACCACAAACTTTTTAAATATCATGTTGCAATTGTTACTGATAACAGAGGACCTTTACTATTAATTTAATCTAATTATTGGCAGAAACTGGATCTCATATCTTGGTATTTCTCCCAATACCTTAGTTGAAATTAAATATAAAGTTCTTAATTAATCAAAAGGCAAAACTTACACTATATCTTTATTTACACTCCTTTCTGTCATTTTTCCTACAAATGAAATTAATTGATTGCAGCACTTAAAAATCTTTTATGCCAAATTAGTACAACATTCTGATTAAAACTGAAAAATTTGAAGTGCTCTCAATTTCTGCTTCATTTAGACAAAGTACATAAAGCTGTCTTTCGTTTTCCATAAATATTTCGTATCCTTTGGTTTTCTATAAATATATCATATCCAAAATTTCATCTATACTGTAGAAATAAGTTCACTATAGGCAACCTATAAATTCACATAAATGTTTCTCAATTCACTAGAGCAAAAGGACCATAAATTCTGACCTACATCTATAAATATCCCAGGAAAATTTCTAAAACATTCCATTTTTCTCAGAACAATGAAGTCTTCCAACATAAAGACTAATAGTGAGAGAAAAAAATAGAACAAGTTTGTGATGGTTGACATTTTTCAAAGTCCTTATTCACATATGGATACACACACAAAGCCATACAAGTTTCAGGTTTACCTGGTAAGAAAAGGAACTCACCCCCCTGAGAGAGAATGACCCTTGGCAGGAGGAAGATAGATGGAAGAATTACCTGAATGCATATCTTCTCACATGTTTCCATCCATTTACTTCATGGAGCTTTCCTGGGGTCCCATTGCTCACTAAGTCAGACCTCAGTCATCTCAGAGGAACCACTGGCACCCAGGACTCAAGTAACACCATTACTCTGCTCTTCCTGTGCAGAAATCACCAACTAAATGAAAAAGAAAACAAAGTGGATTTCAGGGTCACATAAAAAAGAACACACACACACACACACTGAAACCACATGCTTTGGGGAGAAAGAAAACGTGTGTGTGTGTGTGTGTGTGTGTGTGTGTGTGTGTGTGTGTGTGTGTGTGTGTGTGTGTGTGTGTGTGTGTGTGTGTGTGTGTGTGTGTGTGTGTGTGTGTGTGTGTGTTTGTATGTGTGTGTTGGTATTGGTAGTTAAACCCAGAACTTGGGAACTATCCTGTAGGTACTACCTTTTAGCTTCTTTGTTCACGGCCAGTGCTCTACCACTTGAAACACACTCCACTTTTAGCTTTATAGTAATGAATTACAGACAAGAGTATCATAATGTTTCCTACCCAGGCTGGCTTTGAACCTTGATCATTAGATTCTTAGAGCCTCCTGAGTAGCCAGAATTACAGGCATGATCATTCATGACCGGCATTTGTGACAGACCAAGGTATTAATTTCAAGCCCCAATACCAGCCCAAAAAACAAAAGCAAAACCAAACTTTATACCATTTAAATATACTGATAGCATATTAAACCAGTATAATGAAATGTGGAGATCTTGGTGAAGGATATCAGAGAATGATTATCATTATTAGCTTTTCTGCTTTAAAAAACCTAAAATTACTTTCATAAAATGTAAAATACAGAAAACCCTGGTACCAAGCTGTATGTTTCAAATAAGACACCCGTTGAGAACAAACTGAAAATGCAGAGAAAAAGAAAAAATTTTAGAATTGATTGCTACACAAGAAATATACCTGATCATCTGTACCTTCAAACTCTTTCAAATAGGCTACAGTAATGCTACAAAAACTACTCTTCGTATCATTAGTACTCCTCATTTAAAAAACAGGTCTACTTTATTCTCTTTAGGAATGCTATGAATATTTGACTCACTTTTCCCAAAATGACACTTAAGAAAGTCAATCTTTCAACAACTCCAAATTTTTTTTTATCATAGCTCTTAAATAAGTACATCATGTATCTTCTTTGAGTTGGGTGTATCAGAACAACTTTTAACTTGTTCTTTTACCTTTGCTGTTGGAAAGGTGTATTTTCACAAAATAGGACAGGGAAACACTCAGTAGATCACCTGATTTAAAGGTAAGTGGCTAAGGCTACTGCACAACTATGTTTATGGCAGCATTTTTTTTTACCATAACTAAGATATAGAACCAACCCAGTTGCCCCTGAGTAGATGAACTGATCAAGAAAATGTAATATATATATATATATATATTACATATATATATTACATTTATATATATATATTACATATATATATATATTACATATATATATATATTACATTTATATATATATATATATATATATTACATTTTCTTGATGGAGGCATAGAATTCCATTATATATAGATATATATCTATATATAATGGAATTCTATGCCTCCATCAGAAATAATAATATTGCCCCATTTGTTAGGAAATGAAAAGACTTGGAAAAATTATATTAAGTGATGTAAGCCAGGTGCTAAGGAACATAGGTCTAATGTTTTTCCTTATTTGCAATAGTTAATATTTATGTAGGATAAGCAGAAGAGGTCAAAAGCTATGCACATATGACCATGTAAGATGATGTTAAGAAAAATGTACTCCAAGATAGGTACACACGTGTTTTTTTTCTTGGTATGGATTTAAACGTATTTATAATGTAATCTGTGGTTTTATTTCTTTGGCATGTTCTGTTTTCACTCTATTGATTTTGGTGCCCTGCATCTTATATATACATTTTTCTAATTTGGGGAGGGAAAGGGAAAAAACAAAATGCTTAAATAGGGATACAGGTTAACCCATTATAACAATGAGATGTACAAGACACTATGTTGAATACAAACTTTACAACTGTGGGCGTGGGAGAGGGGATGGAAGAGTTAGGTAGGTGCAGAAGGAAGGGATGGTAGAGGAAAAAAGAAAGGAGGGGGTAACAATGCTCGATAGGAAATGTAGTCATTTCCTCACTAATGTAACTGTAATCCCTGTGTACAGTATCTTTACAATAAAAGAATATGCTAATAAAACGAAAACAATAAATGTAAGTGATAACTTACTCAAGCGGCTGAGATCTGAAGATCATAGTTTAAAACCAGCTCAGGCAGGAAATAGAGAGACTAATCTCCAT
This sequence comes from Dipodomys merriami, assembly GCF_024711535.1. Taxonomy (NCBI): domain Eukaryota; kingdom Metazoa; phylum Chordata; class Mammalia; order Rodentia; family Heteromyidae; genus Dipodomys; species Dipodomys merriami. Next base: position 17,594 of record NW_027203795.1, read on the forward strand.
CTGAAAACCAAAAATCTCGAAGATGTGACTCAAGTGGGAAAGTGCTAACCTTCAACAAGCAAAAAACGGGGGTAGGGACAGAGGACAGCACCCAGGGCCTAACTTCAAACGTAATGACCACCACACATACACAATAAAATCTAGCTAACAACAATTCATATATACATCATCTGAACTGCTTAATTGGAAATATGCATAAGAATTTAAAAATATTTCTATTTTTAAGAAATACATTTTAATACGTTTTTATTGTAAAAGATACTGTATATAGGTGTTACAGTTACATGAGCAAGGTAATAAGTACATTTAATATCAAGCATTGTTGTCTCCTCCTTTGTTTTTCACCTACCATCCCTTCCCTCCCACCTCTACAACTACACTCCTCCTCCCTCCACTACCTAAATAGTAAAGGTTGTTTTTCAACATAGTGTCTTGAACATCTCATTGTTACAATGGGTCAACCTGAATCCCTATTAAAGCATTTTGTTTTTGCCCTCCCCCTCCCCAATTTAGAGAAGTATATATACAAGATGCAGGGAACTGACATCAAATACAGTGAAAATAGCGGTTATGCCGTAGGGGAGGAACATACAAGGAAAAAAAAAATCACATGGTACATTATAAATACGTTAAAAACAATGGCAAGTTAAAAAAAAAAAACAACCTCTGTCCCTATCTTGAGGTTCATTTGAATTAACACGTCTTATCTGGTCATAAGAAATACATTTAAAACAAGAAATACATTAACACTTTTCTATATTTGCAAAATCCATTATTATTTGGAAACATTACATAGTGTTTGAACACTAAGCAAATAAAGGTTGATCCAAATATATATATACCTCTTTCAATTGCACACTTATAATTTTCCCTTGGCTTTTAAGAACAAGATAGTGTTGTTTTCATCCTAAAGCAAACCAGATGACGCAACTAGTCACAAACACATCAAGATAATAAACAAGTAATGTGTAAGAACTATTTTTTTGGAATCCTTGCAGAATGGTCTAATTTTTTATTTCATTGTAATTTCCCTTTCAGTACAATATGTAATTGGGAATTACAGATATCCAACCTGTAAGTTTAATGTTTGGGATTTTGTGTTTCTCTCTCTGTCTCTCTGTCTCCTGTCTCCCTGCCTCTCTCTCTTTCTCTCTCTATCTCTTTAGAATTGCCCATAAATAGTAAAGCATTATTTATATACTTTTGTAGTTACGTATATATATATACATATATATGTTTCTGAACAGAAAAATTAATAATCTATATTCAATAAGAGATCCAAATGAGTTTTGTTATGTATTTGATCACCAAGGACTTCAATTGTGCAAAAATATTTGGTATATTACATATACTTATACCCATCTAATTACTGCTGCTTATAAGTATTCTGTAGTTTTTCCCAACATTTTCAATCATGGTTAAAAATTGCACATATTTGCCAAACACCAGTGGGTCACGCCTATAATCCTAGCTACTCATGAGGCTGAAATACAAAGTTTGCGGTTCAAAACCAGCCCATGCAGGAAAGTCTCTTATCTGCAATTAACTCTAATCTGCAATTAACCACCTGAAAACCAGAAGTGGCACTATGGTTCAAATGGTAGGGCACCAGCCTTAAGCTGAATCACTGAGGAGCTGAATCGCTGAGGGACAGCGCCTAGGCCGAGTTCAAGCCCCATGACCATAAAAAAAACAAAAACAAAAACAAAATTTTTTTAACATGGTCTAAACACAAATAACTATTCTGGGAATATATTAGCTGGCATAATTAATTCTTCCTTAAGCAAAAGTATTTTGTGTTTGCATTTAGAAACCCTATTAGAGGATCATTTTTGCCATAGCATCATTTTGGTGCAAGTGAAACTGTTTAGCCTATAAAAAGAGGCTTTGTGGTCAAGTTATGAAAATTTGTTGTAAATCATCACTGAAACTGAAGAGTGATCTCTTTTTTGATGAAGTTCTTCACATGACTCAATGATGCGCTCATCTAAGATGACATACACATTCATTCACAACCTTTCAACAAATCGAAACAGTCAGACTGAGCATCGTGGTTATTGCTATTATGGAATGTAGTATGCAAGATGGAATCGCAGGAACCTGAGGGGAGGCTTCAGACTACAGCAACTCACTTGGGTTGAAATCATGTCCCTGAGGAATTGATGTTGAAGGCCTCACCACTAAGTTTCCAGGGTTATGCTGCAGGACAATCCCTTCCCATCAACAGCTGTATAGTGAGGAAAAGCCTGTCTTATCAAGTCCTACCAATATATTTGTTTCTAGACTATGACTATATATAACTAGATTAATCAAAACCTAAAATCTGAAACATTCCAATATATTGGAATAAACTTTTCTTTCCATCGTACATTCAGATATATGGAGAATTTAAAAAGATGTTCTGTGGCTGGGTTATAGTTCAGTGAGAGTATTTGCCTACCTAATGAAACATCCTGGGTTCAATCTCATTAACTCCAAAGAAGAGACAAAATCAGATAGGTGGCAAATACCAGAAAGTGGAAAGTAATTCAAGTAAAACTCCTGAAATGCGGAGAGACTCTCCTGGTATGTGTCAGGAAAGTTAGAAAAAGGAACGCCACCCCCTGCACCTGCCATAGCTACCTAGTGTGTTAGAATTGGACCAATCAAACCTCAGGCAATCAACACTGAAGAAACAAAACCATAAAGGCTGTGGTTTGCTGCAGGGTATAGAGGGAGGTGGGAGGGAGAATTGGGAGAGGAAAACTGGGAATGCCAGCAGCAACATAAGTAAAATGGTCAGTGACATTATCTTGTGTAGAACTTGGAGAGATGCACATGGGACACAGGAGCAATTACGTTGACATACAGCTGCTGTAACAGTTAAAATGAACCTTTGCAAGCTAACACCTCAGTTGATGGACATATACCTTCAGTCATAATGTATGTAAGGATATATGCACATAGTTCTTAAGTGCACACACCTCAGATCCAAAAGTAGGAAGAAAGTAATACCACAGTGGATAAACAGTTCAACCTGAGCAATGTGTTGGTACCAGATAATAGACCAGAATGCTGATTCTTTCCCTCCCTTCCTTGCATTCTTTGGACATGGTTATAATGTTTATGGTTTGGAAGTGAACTAAAAATAACTGGTGCTGGGAAGAGGAGCCTTATTTTTTTTTTATCATGGCAGCTTGCAATTTTTATAACGTCATTGGATTGAACACAATCAAAGTACCATAGTAACTGAACTCCTCTTCCTGGATGAATGAGCAAATATTAATGATTAAATATTAATGACAGCATCCTTGAACATATGCAAATGGACACTCCCTGGCTGTTTTGGCATCTTCCTCTATGGAACTCTCACCATTCAAATATAACAGATTTGGTAAAATATTGTTAGGTTGCGTTTTACTTTCATTCAGTCATCCAGTGATTGTGGGATATGGTTGTTGTTTTATTGTTTGGGTTTTTTTTTCCTTTCCTGCTCCAGTGCCTCCATTTTCAAAGAATTTATAGCTGAAGTTCAATAAGAGGATGAGTACTTAGAACTGCCCCACTGATGAAAGTAAATATTCATGTGAATGTATACACAAAAGCACAAAACCCTTAATCCTCCTTTTGGTTCCTCCAGGGAGAAGGATTTGGGGACATACTTGCCTTGAAAGAGGGCATCTGGCCATGGTACCTTGCACCTGGACTGACAGGGACCAAGAAGATAGAGGTCTAGGAGGTGAAGAACAATAGGCACTTGGGCAGAGAATTTTTGGAGCACCTAGAAGCTGTGTTCAAGCCCCAGCACTGGAAGAAGGAAGAGGTAAAGCAAAGGCGAAAACAGAACTATTGTTTAAGTATATTTATATATTAACTGTGCCTCATGGGTAAGGGTGATATGAATCTGTTAAGCCAGAGGTAGCCCATTCTATCATCCTGTCTTCATAATAAACCTCTTCCCAGGTGCCAGAGAATTATACCCCTGCCAGGTGAATAGTTAGATGGTGTTCCTTTACTGTATTCTAGATTGTGGGGCATGGGAACTCTAACCTGCTGGGCTTAACCCTGACAGAGCACAGACGAGCATAGTACATGGAGAGAGCCATACTGAACAGCCCTGTTTCCAGTTAAGTGTGCACAACCCTTCTTCTTGATCCCCTATTAACTCTTCTAGGTTCCCTGTCCCATACCTCCCCTCTATCAGCCCACCTCCCACCACCACCCGCTGGACCATGGTCACCCGGTGTTTCCTCTTCCCACCACCATGCTATGTGTCCTACTCTCACTTTTTGGACTGTACTGCTTCTTGAGGCCAGATACTCACTCTGGGCTGCACACATTCTCCTGACCAACCACTCTCACAGCCACAATTTTACCTCCACCCCCACTTTTCTGGCCCACCCTTTCCAGCCCCACAACTTCTGGCTCCAATGCTTTCCCTTCACTGCCTAGTCCAGCCCCTCCCATGGGAACACATGTATGGGGTGGGGAGGGATATACAAAGCAATAAATAAATCATCTTATAAAATGTTAGAAACAATAGCAAGAAAGAAAAACCATTTGAATCTTTATCTTGGAGTTCATTTCCCTTAACATCAACTTATCTGACCGTTTCTGTTTGTCTCAGACATATACTAGTATTACAAATAAGGGAATCCATGGGACCTATGTTTATTTGGGCCTGGCTTACTTCACTTAATATAATTTTTTCCAAGTCTTTCCATGACCATACAAATGGGGAAATGTCATTCTTTCTGATGGAGGCATAGAATTCCATTGTGTAAGGGGAAACACAAAGGAGGTAAAAATGTTTGATAAGAAATGTACTCATTATCTTGCCTATGTACTTGTAACCCCTCTGTACAGTATTTTCACAATAAAAAATAAAATAAAATAAAAAAGACTTTCAGAGAAACTTCTCTGAAGAGGAAAGAAGGATGGCCAATAGACACATGAAGAAATGCTCAACTTCCCTAACCATAAATGAAATGTAAATCAAAACAACATTGACAATCCACCTCACCCTATTTAGAATGGCTATAATAAAGAATTCTAATAACAATAGATGCTGGAGGGGATTTGGTCAGAAAGAAACCCTACTATATTTTTGGTGGGAGTGTAAACTTGTTCAACCACTTTGGAAAGCAATATGGAGTTTCCTCAAAAGACTCCACATAGAGTTTCCCTATGACCTAGCATTCCCACTTTGGGGCATTTACCCAAATGATCACAACCAAGACCATACTAAAGCTACCAGCACAACTATATTTACTGCAACATTATATACCATAGCTAAGATATGTAACCAACCCAGATGCCCCTCAGTAGATAAATGGATAAATCCCACTTTTTGCATGTAGTTATCATCTTAAGGAAAGAGTCTGCTTCTACATCTTTCATTCTATATGACAAACCCTTATTTTTTGTTTCTCTGTTTGCTGAATAAATGTATTCCTGTGAATTGGATATTCACAGCAAATCTGGGTTTAAATTTCATTTTTTATATTTCAAATATAAACTTTGTTTTGACTAGTCATTTTCTAAAAATGAGTGATATTCATGAACACTAATATTTTGGTGGCTTTAAGTAAATTGAGATTGATGTGGTAGTTCTTGTGTTTAATTGACTTAACCATTAGATTATTCATTTATAAACATGTGCATTGCAGTTTTTATTTATTATTTTTTGTCGGGTGTGGGGCTTAAACTATGGGCTTAGGAGCTATGCCTCAGCTCTTCAGAACAACGTGAGCACTCTACTGATTTAGCCACAACGCCACTTCCAGTTTTCTAGTGGTCTACTGGAGATAAGAGTCTCACAGACTCTCCTGCTCAGGCTAGCTTTGATCTCAACTTATTGAGTAGCTAGGATCACAGGCGTGAGCCACCTATGCCCGGCTTTCCTTTTCTTTGTATAAAAAATAGTTCCCAAGGATTTAGTGAAATGTTTCCTTAAATATTTCTTAGAGCATGTTACATTGCCTCCTTTTCTCATCAAAGAGATGTTGGGTTGTGGTGATCAGAATGAATATGGGTAGAAGAGTGAAGTTTACTCTAGGTTTATGTTGATGTGAAGCTTGCTTCTTTGCCCCAAATCAGTCTGCTTTTTTCTTTCTGTTTTGCATATACTACTCTGTATTTGAATTCTTACCTCCTTGATCCTGAAAGTTCCTCTCAGTAACTCTATGCTACATGAATAGGGGACCTCAGACTTGTCTTCCAGAACTTATCCATTAGAATGTGGAATAAATCTGTGTGTGTGTGTGTGTGTGTGTGTGTGTGTGTGTGTGTGTGTGTGTGTGTGTGTGTGTGTGTGTGTGTGTGTGTGTTCGGTGGTGGGGCGTGAAATCTGGGCTTGGGCGCTGTCCCTGCACTCTTCAGCTCAAGGTGAGTGCTCTACCAATTGAGCCACAGTGCCACTTCTGGTTTTCTAGTGGTTTATTGGAGATAAGAGACTCAAGGAATTTCCTGCCTAAGCTGGCTTTGAACCGGGATCCTCAGATCTCAACCTCCTGAGTAGCTAGGATTACAGGCATGAGCCACTGGCACCCGGCTGGAATAAATCTTTTATCTCCCTCCATCATATGTGAGATCCTATGCTTGTCTCTTAAAGATTTATTGTGATTTTAGACGATACTTTACACACAACCTGATTGGGGAGGATTGGAGAGGAAACATTCATGGCTGATATTCAGTCCTCAAGTGTATGAGTTCTTCCTGCCTCTTTTGTGTACCTGAGCCATTCCTCATAAAAATGGAGATCTCAGGGCATATTTGGATGTATGTATTTCCACTTGAGAGTCCTGATAATAATGTAAAGTAAAAAAATACTAGTTTCTTTCTGTTAGAGCAAATTCATGAGAGGCAAGCAGAATAGGATATCAAGTCAAAACTGGAGTGCTTTTAAGATTTGCTGTATAATGTAGTTTCCATTGTTTGTTCAAGGTTACATTTTTGGTACATTGATTTCTAAGTATTTTTCTACTAGTATAAAGAGAATTTACTCCCTACATTATTCTTAATTGTTCATTGCTCACAAATGTAAATCCAATTATTTTTAAACACACATTATAACCTATTCATTGAACTCAGTTATTGAACATAATTTTTAGTGAATTCTTGTAATTTTCTAAATAAAAAATAAGGTGAGATTTGGGAGCCAGTGACTGCTACCTGTAATCCTCGCTACTCAGGAAGTTGATTTCTGAGGATTGAAGTTGGAAGCCAGCCTGGACAAAGAAGTATGTAAGACTCTTGAAATTATTATCTCCAATTTACCATCAAAAATCCAGAAGTGGAGCTACAGCTCAAGGGAGAGAATTCTAGCCTTGAGTAAAAAGCACAGGGACAGAACACAATCCCTGAGTTCTAGGTCCAGAATGGCACAAATAGAAGATAATGTTATCTGCACAAAAGGTAATTACACTCCTTCCTATCAACACAGATATGGACATTTCTATTGTCAAATTGATTTCCTTGCAACCCCAGTTCCTGCAAATTACAAATGGTGAGAGTAGATATGGTTATCTTGTTGCTGACTTTAGGAGATAACTACATGTGGTTTTATCATTCAATAGGATATTGGCTTTCAACTCTTCTTTTTGAAAAACACATATTTTTTAATATATTTAAATTATACAGGGGAGTCTCATGGTGACATTTTAATGCAAGAATATAATTTACTTCATTGACCTCACTCAATCATAATTCCTCATCCATTCTCTTTCCTAAAGTAATTTTAACCTATTTCATTGAACTGTTCTTGTAAATGCTTCTATAGAATTTTTATAGGAATAGAATAAACATATCTAATATTGTTTACCGGTACTAGAATAAAATAATGAAACATGTCCAAACTATTTTACATCATGATGAAGGGAGGGTGATGTACTAAATAGAATACATTATAAACATAAATGAAAATGTCATATTGAAAAATCTGTTTTATACTCAAGGTGTTTTTCTAATTACACTACACGCACACACACACACACACACACACACACACACACACACACACACACACGTCTAAAAGTGAAAGAAAAACAAGAATGAAAATGATAGATGGGCTGTGAAAGAACAGTTAGCTAAGTTTGGAGACAAATGAAGTTAACAACTCTGATGGTTAATCTTGAGGATAAATTTAATTGGGATTGATTTGATTGGTTTTAAATGCACCCAGCTAATAAGTAAAGCACAATTCTGGGTGTGTTTGGAAGATTTCCATAGCAGACTAATTGAAGCAGATATCCCTTCTGCACAATAGTGGCACCATCCCATAGACTGTCTTTCCATATGGCATTAAAGAGGAGAAATGAGAATCCTCCCATATAGGCACTCCTTTACCCTCTCTTACCCCTTCCCCTGCTCCATGTCCACTATGTTCTGCTCTGCCATGATTGCCTGAAATCTATGGCACTGAGAAAAATAAATTCCTAATCTATTTCTGTCAAGTATTTTGTCATAGCAACAAAATTACATGATTAACATACAACTGATTCTTCCACTTCAACTTCTTGTTGTATTGATTAATTGATTGATTTAGCCATGCTTGGATCTGGAACTCATTGGCTAAGCACTATCCCTGAGACTAATTGTGCTCAATGAAGAGTAGTGCTCTACTCCTTGAAAAACAATGCCATTTCCAGCTTTTTCTGAGTACTTTATTAGACTTAAGAGTCTTATATACTTCCATGTCCAGGCTGGGTTGATCTACCATCCACAGATCTTAGCCTCCTAAGTAGCTAGTATTACATGCTTGAGCTGCTGGTGCCTTGCCACATTCCACCCCTTCTTCCTTCTTCTTGGTTTTTCCTCCTCTCCCCTCACAACCTTCCTCCTCCACACCATGCTAAATAAGTATAGGCTTTACCACTGAACTGCACACTCAGCTATAGGCTGCCATCTTTACTCAATGAAATAAAAAGCTGACTTCAATGTGTTGCTGACTATATGCTAGGCACTAACCAACTTTTTTCTTTGTGAATTTGGTAATAAACCTTTAAGATAGGTAATCATTATCTTAGTCTTACAGTCCAGGCCACTGTAATATAACCAATGATTTGCCAGTGCCAAGATTCCAAAACTTAAATATTGGCCCAACAATCATCTCAATCCAACTTCAGTAGTGAAGATGAGACTCAAACCCAGGCACGCTCCTAACTAGACAGAGCCATGTACTTAATCACACCTGTACTTGTGGGAGTTTTTGATTCCTTGCTACAGGAATGTGAGTGTAGGGGATAACAAGGCCACACACAAATGGAGTAGTATTTGAGGGTGAACTTTGCAATTGGACAGACCAAGATAAAAGACCCAGCTCCAGAATTTACTAGCATGTGACATCATATACAAGTCATTTCAATTTGTTTGCCTCTGTTTCTATATCAGGAAAATGGGGATAATCAGAACCCCCTCCTTCATAAAGGAGCAGGTTCCCAGCAAGGTGTAATTGGCTCACACCTGAAATCCTAACTACTAAAAAGGCTGAGATCAGAGGATCAAGGTTCAAGGCCAGTCTGAGCAGTAAAGTCTGTGATACTTTTATTTCCAATTAATCACCAACCAAAAGTAGTGTAGTAATTCAAACTGGTAGAATGCTAGCCTTAAGCAGAACTCAGGTACAGCGCCTAGGACCCAAGTTCAAGCCTGAGAACCAAAACCAACAACAACAAAGAGCAAGTTCCAATCATTTGTTTAAGATAGTACATTAACACTGAAATTTAAGGATCGAGGTTCAAAGTCAGCCCAGTCAGCAAAATCTGAGAGTTTTATCTCCAATTAACCTACAGAGAGCCAGAAGTACAGATGTGGCTCAAATTATAGAGGGCCAGTTACAGGTAACCACTCACTGCCTTTGCTCAAACCTGGCGTAAGGCCAGCACAAATGGCCCAACAGCAGATATTTGTTGGTGGGAAACTGAACCAGTGAACTTTATAAGGGGCCTTGCATCCTGCCAGATTTTCTTGTCCAAGCCCTCTCTGGCTGGGAAAATAACCATAGCCTAAAATGTGTCATATGAACCAGTTATAATTGTACACTTCAGTGGCTTTAAGTACATTCACATTTTCATGCACCCTCACTGATACCAACCTGTAGAACTTTCTCAGAATCCAACCTGAAATTAAGTACTTATTAAACAGCATCATTCATCCATCCCTTTCCCCAGTCTCAGGAAATCCACCATTCTACTTCCTGTCTCAAAATTTGATTGTTGCAGATCTCCTGTGAGTGAAGTCATGATATTCTAGTGACTGATGGTCATGGTGTGTATGTGTATGTTTATGTGTGTGTATTCATGCTCATGCACATACCAGTCTTATTTCTTATACTCAGGTCCTGGGCACTATCCCTGGGATTTTTCGCTTAAGGCTAGCACTCTGCCACTTGTACTATAATTCCACGTCAGTTTTCTGAGGTAGTTAATTGGAGATGAGTCTCATAAAGCTTGAATCCTCAGCTCTAAGCTCCCTAAATAGCTAGCATTATAGTCATGAGCCAATAACACGTGCTAGAGATGGTGAATTTTAACACATTACTTCTGCTATCATGAAGTGCCTCATCTTTAGTCAAACAGGGTAAATGTTGCTATGAAAATATTTTTGGATATGATTACAATTGTAATAACATGGGTAAATTTAAATAGTTAAATTTAAATAATTTTAAACTTTGAGTAAAGAATATTTATTACAGGCTGGGAATGTAGCTTAGTGTTAGAGTGCTTGCCTAACATGCATGAAGCCCAGGGCTTGATTCCTCAGTACCACATGAAAAAAAGCTAGAAGTCACGTTGTGTTTCAAGTGATAGACCACTGGCCTTGAGCAAAAGAAGCTCATGCACAGTGCCCAGGCCCTGAGTTCACACCCCAGGCCTGGCAAAAAAACAAAACAAAGCAAAGCAAAAAAAAAGTTGATTACCTTTCCTAAATAGAATGGGCTTTATCCAATGATTTGATGAATTTCAGAATTTGAGAATACTCAAATTCTGACACTTAGCTGCAGTATAGATATTCTGAGTCTCCATCAACAGGCTGAATGATGCAAAAATTTACATTTCCTTGAGCTATCAGGCCTGATATCCCCCAATCATCATATACACATGTTTTTATACATACATGCATTATGTATATATGTGTGGACACATTATACATATACATATACATATACATATACATATACATATACATATACATATACACAAATGTTTATACTGGGGGGGACTTGAACTCAGGGTTTAGACACTTTTCACTAGCTAATTCTGCTTGAGAGTAGTACTGTACCTATTGAGCCACACCTCCAGGTCCAGGTTTTTGTTGGTGTGTAGGAGATACTCTGGGGTATGAGCCGTTTTTGTTGTTGTTGTTTGGTGCCAGTACAAGAGCTTGAACTCAAGACCTGGGCGCTGTCCCTTACCTCTTTCACTCACAACTAGGACACTACAACTTGGGCTACAGCTCCATTGCAGGCATTTTAGTGGTTAATTGGAGATCATGGCTGTAAACCATGATCCTCAGAGTTGCCTCCTGAGTAACTAAGATTACAAGCATGAAATACCAGCACCTGATTCAGGTAGTATTCTTATGGTCACACTATTTTCATTTTGAGCTGTGTGGCTCTAGTCAATGGCTTAATCTCTCTGAATACCATTTCCTGATATGTGAAATGAAGATTAAGAAAGCACATTAATAATAATAAATACTCTATGGGGTAGGTATAGACATTTGATGGGGTAAAAATAAAATAAATGAAACCTTCATTTCTCATTATAGCAGTTGGTAGTAATCAATATTTATTATTTGTCATTGTTATTATTTTTCCTGTCCTGTCCTATTATTATTTGTCCTTGATTTGAGAAGTCTTATAAGATGCAGGGCAGAGAAGAGAAGTCCCACTGCAGCCTCTTCCCTGCCCCCATCTCATTGGTTCCCTTTGAGGTCACTAGCCATGATAAATGTCCCAGCCCTATGGTTTATAACTTGCTCCCAGATTTAAATTTGTCTTTAATCACTGGTGCTCTGTCTTTGATTTTGATGAAAATGGCTAAATACTGCTGGTGCCAATGGGGAGAGAGCAGCCCATTCTATATTCATATTTGAAGACTCCCCCAGACAATAGGACAAGAGAGAGAGAGAGAGAGAGAGAGAGAGAGAGAGAGAGAGAGAGAGAGAGAGAGAGAGAGAGAGAGAGAGAGAGAGAGAGAGAGAGAGAGAGAGAGAGAGAGAGAGAGAGAGAGAAAGTTGCTCCACAAAGCTATTTAGTCTACTAATCATGGTGCTGGCAGAGTCTGTGCTGGACTAGGACTGCCAAATGGGGTAGAGAGACCCACCCTAAAGCCGTTGTGGGGGGTCCCTTTCTTTTCCTGGAGTGCTGGTGATATAGGTGTTTTTGTACATCTTTCCAGGCTACCAGAATATAATAGCATAGGAGAAGGATTAGAGTGGGCATGTCACAGAAAGGATTAGCTTCCAGGGAACGGATATCCATCTCTTCCTCTTCTTGCAATGAGAGGTCCTTGATGTTCTCAGTTTCCTAGACTTGTCACGTGAAGCAAAGGTTAGCTCTTCCTTCCCAAGGCCCAGGGAGGATTCAGTAGGCCTTTACTAAAGCACAACATGGGCTCTGTAAGGGGAATCTGACATTCAGCACTAGCCATAGATGTGTGGTTAAAAAACTGTGCTTCCTGGTTCTGTGTAGGTTCCCAGATATCTAGCAGTTTCTATTTCACTCAAGTCTTGAACTAGTTCGTTGCTTCCTTCCCTTCTTCCTTTCCTTTCTCTTATCTCTCTCTCTCTCTCTCTCTCTCTCTCTCTCTCTCTCTCTCTCTCTCTCTCTCTCTCTCTCTCTCTCTCTCTCTATCTCTCTCTCTTTCCCTCTCTCTCTTTTGTCAGTCTTTTGACTTAACACAGGGCCTGTCGCTGAGCTTTTTTGCTCAAAGCTAGCTCTCTACCACTTTGAGACACAGTTCCACTACTGGTTTACTTGCTAGAATTACATATCTGAGCGACTAATACCATAATTATTCCCTCCCTCCTTCCTTCTCCTCCTGCCCCCACTACCTTTCTTTTTTCTTTCTCTTTCTTTCATTTTGTGCTTTCCTAGGGCATGAACTGAGGGCCTGGACACTGTTTCTGAGCTCTTAATTCAAGGCTAAAATTCTACCACGTGGGCCACAGCCCAACTTCCAGAGTCTTACAGTCTTTCCTGCCCAGGCTGACTTTGAACTGCAATCTTCTTCAGATCTCATCCTCTTTAGCAGCTAGGATTAAAGGTGTGAGTCACAAACACCTGGCTTAGTTGTCCTTCTCAAGTACTTTCACCTCAGGCAGAGCAGTTAGTGCTGTGCTGAAACACCAGCCAGAAACTGTAATAAGGAAATACATGTCTCAAATGGCCTAGGATCAAACATTATTAAAACCAATTCATACTGAGGAAACTAGGTAAGACAGGCTTACCCATAAGGGTGAAGAATCTATGCCTGATGCAAATGGTTCACATCTAGACTACTAGTTACTGAGAAGGCTGAGATCTAAGGACCATGATTCAAAGCCAGCCTGGGCAGAAATGTCAGTGAGACTCTTATCTCCAATGAAGAACTAACGACCAAGAAATGGTGCTGTGGCTCAAGTGCTATAGTGTGCCAAACGTGAGAATAAGAGCTAAGGAACAGCACCCAGAAGTTCAAACCCTAGAATTGGTGCACATACACAAACACACACACACACACACACACACACACACACACACACACACACACACACACACACACACACATACAGCACAGCACAGAATGCCTGTAGCCTGTTTTGTCTTTTGGGCCCCAGGTTTGTTGCAAGGAAAGGTACTGGCACCTGGGACAGGGGCATGGATTTGGGGTTTGAGGCCACTGACTCACCAGGAATTTTCCTCCTCTGTAAATAAGGAAGTAAGGATACCTGACTTATATGGTTGTTGGGAGCATTAGATGAGCTAACAGAAAGCGCTGTATGTGTATTTGAGTGTGTGTGTGTGTGTGTGTGTGTGTGTGTGTGTGTGTGTGTGTGTGTGTGTGTGTGTGTGTGTGTGTGTGCCATTCCTTGGGCTGTCCCTGAGCTTTTTTGCTCAAGGCTAGCACTCTACCCCTTGGGACACTGGTCCACTTCCAGCTTTTTTGATGTTTAATTGAAGATAAAAGTGTCATGGATTTCATACCCAGTGCTGGAATTGAACCAAAACCATCAGATTGCTAGCCTCCTGAGTAGCTAGGATTACACATGTGAACCACTGTCTTCAACTATAATAAGGTTTAAATGCAGGGAGCTGGTGATATTCTTCAGTTCCTATATCATGTTGACCTCCTCTGAGACCCCTAACATGCAACCAAATGGGATTCTTCCTTCAAGGAACCAGGATGAGTCAAAACCATCCAAGTAATGCTGCATTGACAAACAGCCTAGCCTTATTGCTACTCACAACATGAGTTTAAGGTGAGTCAGTAGCAGCTTCTTTTCTTTCTGTGAGGGACAATTAGCTCTGACACACTTCTAAGGTCACTGGCAAAGGAAATTAACTTGGACTTCACACTGATGCAGTTTCTAGATATGTTGTACTCATGTGATTTACCTAACCTTGAAATGAACAGAAATGTATGTCTATCATGTGGTATGTGTCCCATGGTATAGGAAGGCAGTGATGTACATCAGCAACTACTCACAAGTGTTTTAGTCCCAGGGATGATAAGTCACGTTATCTTTTTTTTTTTAAATTTTTAACCTGGTAGTGCAGAGTGGGACTTGAACTCAGGGGCTGTCCCTTTGCTATTTTTACTCAAGGCTAGTGCTTTACGACTTGAGCCACAGATACATTTCTGGCATTTTTGGTGGTTAATTAGTTAACATTCTCATATATTTACTTGCTCAGGCTGGCTTTGAACCACAATCCCCAGCTCTTAGCCTCCTGAGTAGCTAGTATTACAAGTGTCAGCCAACAGTGCCCAGCTGACATTTAAAGTCTTTTGTTTAGTGGCCTAGGAAGGTGGCTCAGTGGTAGAGTGCTTGTTTATCATGCATGAGAAGCATAGCCATATTGTGGAGTTCCTTTCAATGTGTATACTATTTTAGATAGATATTAAGATGTACTTAAGAACCATAGCTTGTATAAAGGTAAGAGTTGTGTTTTTCTGGGAAGAAAGTCTTTAACTTACATTATGTAATGGTGTGTGTGAGTCACCAAGTGGTCTCTACATCTTTGTCATTCTCTTGAAATTTGCCTTGGGTTTAGTGCAATGCTCAGACCATCTCAAAAGACACATTTGGCATTTGTCAAAAATGACAAATCAAAGAGAGGTACTGGTGACTCACAGCTATAAGCCAATCATGAGGTTTGATGTGAGAGGATTGAACTTCAAAAGCCAACCTGGGTAGGCAAATCTGAGTCTCTTATTAATTAACAAGGAAAACAAATGAAAAACAAAAACAGGAGGAGCCCGGCACCAGTGACTCATGCCTGTAATTCTAACTACTCAGGAGGCTGAGATCTAAGGACCATGGTTCAAAGCCAGTCCGGGCAGGAAAGTCCATGAGACTCTTATCTCCAATAAATCACTAGAAAACCGGAAGTGGCACTGAGGATCAAGCAATAAAGTGCTCGCTTTGAGCTGAAAACCACAGAGATAGCGCCCAAGCTCAGAGTTCAAGCCCCATGACAGGCCAAAAACAAACAAAAAGGAAAACAAAAATATCCACAAAGAGAGATTTAGCTCACAAAGTAGAGCACCACTTGTGAGCAAAAATCAGCCAATCAAAAATATGAGCTGGGTTTAGGGATTTAGCTCCTGCAGGAGCATTTGCCTGGCAAGTACAAGTTCTTGAGTTCCATCCTACCTACTCAGGATGCAGAAATCTGAGAATGTTATTTCTAAAGCATCCTTTGCAGAATCACCACAATGCAAGAAGTAGAGCAATGGATCAGGTGGTAGAACACTGGCCATGAGTGAAAAAACCTAAAAGAAAGAACACAGGCCCTGAGTTTAAGACCCAAGATCTGAACACACATGCACACACACACACACACACACACACACACACACACACACACACACACACACACACACACACGAAGAAAAATTGCTAATTTAGTCCAAATGCACATACACACGTGCAAGTACTTGAGTAAGTTTCAAAGATGCGGAAACATGTATGATCACTGTTTGTAATACAAAAAAATACCATGTCCCATTAGTTCATAGCAGAGAAGGAAGGCATGTGTCATTTTACCCTCAGAGAACTGCTTTAGGGGACATTTTGGGCAATTCTTCCATTAGGACACCTATATACTACTGGAGAGTAAAAAGTGGCAAGTTCCTCAAGAACCAGAAATTCACATTTCACCCCATCCAAGGGACCTACAGTTCCAAGAGCATCTTTGCACTCACTCTTCAGGGAATCAACAGTACCTAAAAATGGTGAATAGGGAGAAGGAGCAGGGAGGCCCGGGTTCTCTGTGCAAATGGTTTCAAAAGGGACTTTCCTGAGTAGAGACACAAGGATAAGCATGTGGAGGTGAGGGAGGGGAGCAGAGATTATGAGGGCACCAGTTCTACAAGAGGCACCACATCCTGGGATACAGGCATGTGCAGACAGGGTACTCCCTAGAAAGATATCTCTGGATGAGGTCAGGGGACAGGAGAGGGCAACAGAAAAAACTGATTATAAAATATGGAATGTAGAAAGAAGTGTCTCATACTGTGGTACCAAGGGCTCTGGGTTCTATTTCTGACTCCATTGAGTGGACAACTCTATCCTCACAGCCTCAATTTACCCCACCTGGGAGAAAAGTGGGAAGAAGCACAGACTGACTGTTCAAGTGCTGCTGCTGAGGATAACTACCAGAGGAGGAGGAAGGAGAAGGAGCCATAGATTTGAAGTAAACCCAGATTGGGGTGGGAGACTGGGAAGCAGCATTCTGTCTGCACCATACCAAGCACTCAGCTGTCTGGCTCCTGACTCCTCAGGGTTCCATTAGGCTGCCGCTTATGGTGCAGAGCCCAAAGCCCCATGATGACAGGATGACCACCAGTAATGGAGGCATCACTTGCAGAAGATGCTCCACCTTCTGCTTCTTCAGAACCAATCAGTCCCACCGACGCTACAGCCTTGCTCCAAGCCCAGGCATGTCCACATGGTGGCAGTGGCAACAACTCAGCAAAAGGGAGTCACCCAGGCACCAGCCTCACTCCATCCCCACTTCGTGTCTGCCATTCATAGGCTAGCAAACCTAATGCTACCACTTAATCGACACAACAGGGGGGAGTTACTGCCACTAACCCCATAACTGGGCACTATGGAGTCCTTAGAATCAAGATTCTCCCTTCTACACTTGTTACAGAATGACTATATCTGTCGACCTTGGCCTTCTTCTGAAGTTCTAGTCTATCTGTGAGTCTGATGTCAGATATTCCCCTCCTCAACCGAAATGGTGCACCATGCTACTTCGTAGCTCCCCCACCCTCCTGCCAAAGTGTGGTGAGAAAGAGCTAGAATTGGGTTGTTGAGTTTTAAGTGGTACCTTGGTGCTAGTAAGCAGGGTGCGTTTTGGTGGCTCAAGTGTATCCCAGGGATCGATTCCTCCTCACAGCCTCCTCTGTGGCTGTGAGCTATCCTGGGAGTGGCGAGCTTCTCAAGTTTTGCAGATGCTGCTGGAGCCCTGTCATTGCTTCATGCTCAAAGCTAACACTATCATTTTGAGCCACAGCTTCACTTGTGGGTTTTGTTGCTGTTGTTGTTTGTAGATAATTGGAAATAAGAATCTCAGGGACCTTCCTTCCCAAGCTGGCTTCCAATCTTGATCCTCAGCTCCCAGCCTTCTGAGGAGCTTGGATAAAAGCCCTGAGCAATTGATGCCTGGTTAATCTCTTTTTTTTAATTTGATAATTTTTGCTTTCTTTTGATTTCTTACCCTATCAAAATATGTGTGCAATACCTTTTCCACACACTCAAGGCTCTCTATCACCCTGACCCTTGACTCTTTCCTGGAGGCTGTTCTACAAAAGTTCCCTCGACCACTATGAACTCTATGAGTGGCCCATATGCTAAATGTTCAGGGCAAAGGAGGTAGAGGAGTCAGAGATGCCCGCAGGGATTGGGGAGGGGGAGGGCAGATACAGAAGAAAATGAGCACTGCAGGTATGTACAGCATCAGTGCAGGAGCAGGCAGCCCAGGGGATTGATGATGTGGGCACACCTGGAGGCAGGTGGGGCCAACCTGGAGACAATGGTGCTTCTGCTGCATCCATGGCTGCATTGCTGCTATTACCTCTGCAGGGAAGGTGCGCCTTGGCTTTGCCTAGAGCCTGAGGACGAAGGGCAGCTAATGGCTAACCAGGACTTGCTTCCTGGCCTCTGGCTCATCCTGCAGCTGCCTGAAATTCAGATAGGCCACTCCGAGGAGGTTGGGCATATGCCCAGGCACTAGCTGTCGCGCTGAGGCCCTAGACCTGGTGGAGAAGCCAGTCCTTGGGGGCTCAACTGACAGCATGGGACTCAGGCTGCTGATTAGCAGCATCTGGTGCTCACAGGCACTGGACAGGGCCCACAGGCCAGTCCTCAGGAGGCGGGAGAAGGACCAGGCATGGTGCGATGGGCCAAGGCTCCTGAGTCCCTGAGGACTTGCCGTCCTAGTCCCTGCTGCTGCTGGTGCCCAAGCCCAAGGAGCGCACACTGCTAGCTTAGAGGTTCTCTGCCCAGTGGCAACCCCCACTCCGCCGTGGGGCTTCCCAAGGACTCAAGCCTGAGATGGATTCTGGGTGCCAAAGGCCTCATGTGCAGCCTGCCTCCCTTTCAACTGCAGCCACATTGAAGATTACAACACGTGCTAACTTGGCTCCACTGTGCAGCTTCAGGGCTGAAGAGGTGGAACAGCGGCCAACAGACCCTCTCAGTGGCTGCATTGAAGGCCAGAAGGCAGTGCCCCTGGCGCCCCATCTTGGACAAAAGAACCAGGCGTGGCAGTGGTGGCTGGGCTAGATCGGCCTAGCAAACCATTTAAGTACGATTTATTTGCGAGTACACTGTTTTCTTGATGTGTGTAAAGCATTAGTTTTGTTAGGTGAATAGGTGTACATGTCTACATTCTGACCAGATTCATCTAATTGAATATTTTTATTGATTTACTTTATTGGTATTATAAAGAGCATGTACAGAGGGATTACAATAAAATGAGTAAGGTAATGAATACACTTCCATTTGTACAGTGTCTTCTGTTCCCTCACTCTTTCCCAGCCCCTTCCTCCCATTAATTAAACATTTAGAGAATTCTCTAAAGGAAACATGGACTAATGTAAAATGAAATCTTTATTACAGTAGAGGCTTCACCCAATCACATTTATTTTTTTGTAGAATAGAGAAATCTATTTTCTGCAATGAAGAAACAGCCATGAGCTATCCTTGGAGACTGGAGGGAAGTTGCTGAGCAACCTAACCTGGGCACTAAGGAGAAGATCAATTGGCCTGAAAGGATGTCTGAAAGGACAGAGCTGCAGCTAGGTGAGATGATCAAGCAGGTCCAGAGCATTGTAGAGGTGACATACTTACTTCCCTACTGGTGATATTCACATGCCATACATAGTTTTATTTGCTGTATAAAAGAAAGGAAAGTTTAAAAAATTAGAGAATTTTCCAATGAAAAGGCAAGCCTTACTAACATTTATGTTGTGGTCAATAATAAAGAATGACAAAAGGTTCAGTATAAATAAAATACTGTGAAGATACTCTTTTATGAATCATGAAATTTGGTCCATGGAGCACAAATCTAACTTTATATGTTTTACAGTCCTGGGATATAATACATACAGTGATACTGAAGTTTTCTGCTATCATTAGAAAAGGTATCTTTCCACACTGTGAAATCCTACATGATTTAGCACTAATTAAGAAGTAAAGTGTCCTATTCTATTTCATTAAAGAAAAATAATTGTTTTGTTTGGCTCAAAATGGCAAGTTATTATCGATGATTATGAACTATTTTGAACCTAATAAAGCTGTTTTGAATTTGAGTTCATTTTTTTTCTGCCAGTTCTTCTGGGACATGAACTCAGTGACTGGGTGCTGCCCTGTGGCTTTATAACTCTTAGCTAACATTCTACTGCTTGAGCTACAGCTACAGTTTTTTTGCAGGTTTGTTTTTCACTGGTTGAGATAAGAGACTCACGGACATTTTTGCACCAAATGGCTTCAAACCATAATCTTCAAATCTCAGCCTCCTGAGTGCTTGGATTACAAGTGTGAACCATCAGTGTGTGACTTTTGTTTTGCTATTTCATAGTAAATTTTCTCAAATGAGCCTAGAAAATGTATCAATTTGTGCTTCTATGAATGAGTGAAAGCATTTATTTCTTCTGTGAAGTTTCACAAACTAAAGAAGATTTAAGAGTCCTTTTTTTCAGATCTGAGAAGCAAACTAAGGTCCTGACACTTGCCAGCAAGTGCTCTTCCATTTAGCAAAATCCCCAACACTAAAATCAGGATTCCTAACTCTAAATAACACAGGATTCAGAGACTCAGAGGAAACTAGTTTGTTGACCACTGAATAGAATAAAAACAAATCACAAGATGAAAGTTCATGAAGGCTGAGAAAATGTAGGCTCAGACAAATAACTCTGTTCTTCTCCCTGCTTCCTGTCTTCACCATTTTTAAACCAGTCCTGGGGCTTGAACTCAGAGTCTGGGCATTTTCCTGAGCTTTGTTTGCTTAAGTCTAGCACTCTACCACTTGAGCCACAATGTACTTCTAGCTTTTTCTGTTTATATCTTACTGAGGAATCAAACCCAGGGCTTCATGGCTGCTAGGCAAGCACTCTCCCACTAAGCCATATTCTCAGCCCTCACTTTTTATTCTTGAGACAAGATATTCAACTTCAACTCAAGCTGGACCATGTCCATTGTTTTTAGTATTAATTCACTTAGGAGAATATGCGGTGTACAGTTTGCTTGTACCAATGTCTGCCATCTAATTATTTCTTGGTGTAGGCCTCTAACTTGGGTAGTGTATGATTTCAGTTCTTCAGTTTCACAGTGGGTAGAGATAAAAGTGTGTTTTCTGAAAAAATCCTTAGTGATGTTTGAGGTCTAAAAATGTCATAGCATGAATTAAATCCTTGGTGTTTATGGAATTTTTGTCTACACTTATTATAATTTATTTGTTATTAACAATTTTAATTTATATTACAAAGGTAATATATGGAGGATTTAGTTACATTTGACTGATAGATTTAGAGTGATCCTTTACCTATGGAGGGAGTCACAATCCAGAGACCCTTGACATAGATGATAATCCTAGGAGTAGCAATAGGTCAACTGCAATAATTACAAGAAACTGCATTTATTTTTGTATTGGTCCTAGGCATTAATCAAGGCCTGAGTAGTGCCCTAGAATTTTTTTATTGTAACTAAGACTATTACCTGATGATTTTAGCACATAAGAAAAAATATACTCATGTGGCTGACATACATAGACTTATTATTGGGCCCCGTATGGCCTTCAAAATGCATGGAACACTTCTTTCCCCAAAAGAGATGGAAGTGGTCCTGTGTCTCAAGGGGTAGAGCAACAGCCTTGAGAGAAGAAGCAAAAGCATCGTGCCAATTCACTTAGTTCAAGTCTCCGTATTGTTATACATACACCAGTGTGTGTGTATAACACACACACACACACACACACACACACACACACACACACACACACACACACACACACACACACACACACACAGGAGAAAAAAGAAAAGGAAAAACCCTGATAAGGTAATTAAGACACCTAATATAATAAAGAGGAGAAAACTTGAGGATTCATTTCTGTATTATTAGATTATTAAACAGGTGATTTAAAGTATACAGATATAGCTGGGTCACCAGAGTTTCATTCTTGTTAATCTCTGTGTGTGTGTGTGTGTGTGTGTGTGTGTGTGTGTGTGTGCGTGTGTGTGTGCATGTGTGGGCTCACATACCTCAGTACTAGCACTTGAATTCAAGCCCTTATTCTCTTCCTTAGCTTTTTCTCTCCAGGTTGATTATTCTCCACTTAAGCTATATCTCCAGTCTGGCTTGCCTGTAACTCTTGCTACTTAGGAGACTGAAACCTAGAAGACTGTAGTTTGAAGATCCCTAAAGCAGAAAAGTTGTAAGATTCTATCTCCAATTAACCAGAAAAAATAATGAGACCAGAGTCATGGCTCAGTAATTTTTCTGAGGTAACCGTGGACCTTTCCTTCCTTTTTTCAGTGCTTATGTAACATACAGAGTCATATAGCTGTGTAATACACTCAACTTATAGACACATATGAGCATGTATATGTTTTCATAATATGTACATTAAAAGAAATACATGTTTTTGTTTCTATGATCAGGCCACACATCTCCTAGAAGGTGTTGAGTTCATCTCGCACCCACTGTTGTGCATATGCTATTATTCTAGAATGAGCAAGTAGTAGAAAAAGGCAGGATTTGTAGCACATAATTATCAGAATATCTTTCTTGCTGTGGAATCTGTATGTGTACACATGCACGTTGTGTACATAGATTAAATTCGTTTCTTTGCACGTTAGAGAAATGTTAGCTAGCCCTGTTTTTAGCAGTTACTTTTGAATGAATATCATGAGTTCCATAGGTTGTGTTAGAACGCAGGGTTAGAATGCCTCTTATTACATACCTACATACCTGGACGCACAAATGCTTACTCATTGATTGAGAATGGGATTGTTTATTTTTTTCCAGTTGTAGTGCTTGAACTCAGAATTGAGCACTGTCCCTTAGTTTCTTTTGCTCAAGGTTAGTGCTCTTCCACTTGAGCCACCTTTTCTGTTTATTTGGTACTGAGGAATCAAACCCAGGGCTTCATGCATACTAGGCAAGCATTCTACCACTAAACTGCATTTCCAGCTGAGAAGGGGATCTTGATAATTGTTTCCTATGCAATCTTGGACTCTGCTTTCCAAGTAAGCATTTTATAGGGGTGAGGACTACACTAATAGTAATTTTTAAATTTTTATATATTTCATTTTTCCCCTTTTTATTGGTAGTACTGCACCTAAAAGTGGTTCATCCTGTGTATCAGGATGTGTGGAGTGATGGAAGAGATGAGTCTCATAAAGATACCTTGTTTGAATATACGAAAATTTCATAATCAAATCCCTTGGAAGAATGTGTGCTAATCAAAAAGTGAGAAAAAAATCACTACAGCTTTATGTGGTATTTTTCTTAGCTCATATGCTAGTAGGTGTTTTTTTTTAATTTTGAAAGTAACAGATTTTTGGTTGTATATAAATGTCATAATTCAAATCTAGGGTTTAAATTTTTCTCCCCAATCCATCTGCATAACCATATACCCCATTCCCCAAAGAATTCCATTGTCAGATATATATTGCCAGAACATTTCCCATGCATATACAAATATCTATGTCCATGAGTATAAAATACACACATTACCGATTATATCATATATAGGTTGCTTCTCACTTGAAAGCGCATCCTGTGGTGTTCAATGTATATGTCATATTGTACAGAATTAATCAGCCTGTACATGATCAGCGGCAATTTCAATGGTTTTATATTATTTTAGACACATCTCATTCCTGCTAATGTTTTTCCACTAGTGAAGTACAAGAATATCATTGAAGCATAAAGGAAGTGGCTAGTTTCCCATGCCCTCCCCTCCCCCGCCATTCTAATTTGTGATAGAGACTGCCAAAGAAGTATGGCTATAAATTCTTTTTAAAAATTAAGGACATTCTGTCAAGAAGCTACTCTCTTTTAAGAGAATGTGAAATTCAGTAGGAGTTAACATTTGTGAGCATTAAATATTGACATATGACTGTGTTTTCTAATATATAATTAACGTTGTGTGTGTGTGTGTGTGTGTGTGTGTGTGTGTGTGTGTGTGTGTGTGTGTGTGTGTGTGTGTGTATGTACTGAACCTGAAGGTGAATTCAGTGCCTGAGTGCTGTCCTGGAGCCTTTGTACTTGAACCACACCTCCATTTCCTATTTGTGGTGTTTAACTTGAGATTAAGATTTCCTGCTTGTCCTGACTTGGATAATCACATCTCAGGCTCCTGAGTAATTAGGATTACAAGCCTGAGCCACAGATGGCTAGCCATTATAATCCTCTGGTTCTCAGAATGACACTTCTCTTTTTTTGCTTCAAAAACTGGCAGTGGCTACTTGATTGGCCTGGATAGGAACATCTTCAGGGATTGTGGTCGGGGTTTTAGAATAGAATGCAAGTAATACCTTCCCCAGCAGCTAATCTCCATCCTCATTACTTCTAAATAAAACTTATAAATTGAGAAATTTGCTTTCACACTTGAATTTCTATTAAACATATTGCCTTATTATTGCACAAAATAATGGACTCCATTATATTTTCATATATTTTTATAATATTCACTTTCATCATCCACTTTTGCCTGTCTCCTCCCATTGTTCCCCCGTTTTTACATTTTTCCCTGTCTCCTTCCCTCTCTCTTGCCCTCTCTCACTCTTTTCTCCCTCTCTCTTTTCCTCTCTCATTCTCTGCCTGCCTCTCTGCTAGTATTTGCTTTTCACTTTTTGCCTGCATTCCACCTTTTAAGCAAAGCTTCAAGTTCTGGCTTTATGCAGGTGAATTGGAATTAAGATTTTTTGCCAGGCACCGGTGGCCCTCACCTGTAATACTAGCTACACAATATGCTGAGATCTGAGGTTCTGGCTTCAAAGCCAGACCAGGCAGGCAAGTCCATGAGACTCTCATTTCTAATTAATCACCAGAAAACCAGAAATGGCTTTGTGGCTCAAGTGGTAGAGTGCTTGCCTTGAGCTGAAGAGCTGATGGGTAGTGCCCAAGTCCAGGGATCAAGCCCCATGACTGACCAAAAAATAAGTAAATAAAATATTTTCATAGATTTTTCTGTCAAAACATGATCATAAATTAAATTTATTCACAAAGATACTATAGGAATTTAATTTTGTTGGGCAATTAACAACTATTTAAATTATTTTTGACAAATTATAATGAATCATGCTTTATGAATCTCATCTTATTCTGAAATATTATAAAAACAGTAGAGTTCTTCTACAGGATTCCAACCTAAAGGGAAGCCCTGTTCCATATCAGAAGTATATATCAACCATTTCTTTCTCCTGTACTCACCTTATCTTACATCTACTCATTTATTATTTTTATTTGTCAATTATCTTTAAGTAGTTGTACAAAAGAAGTGCCATGTAACAAAGCAGTTTATGAAAACAGTGCGTATTGATCCATGCCACCCTTTCAACATACAACCCCCCGACACACCCCTTCCCTTACTTTTCTTAGTTTTGTGGTATATGCAATGAATTCCTTTTTAGAAAAGTAATTTAGTTTATAATTATTATAAAGAGGTTGTGTAGAGGGATTTCAATTTCATGAAGCAGATAAATACATTACCTTTCATACAGCATCTTCTGTTCCCTCACTCTCATCCAATGAGCTCATTTACATTCTGTCCCTTCCTCCCTTCATTTGTCTACCCTTTCCATACCCTCCTCTTTAATGCACCCAATTCTTGGTATTGATATTTTCAGGCTTTGACCTAGTCTTTCTAAAGGTTATAGTATTTGGGCCACATTGGCAGCAGCGATGGTGGAGCAGGAAGGCTCCCAGAATGAAGACAACAATCACATGCAAGGTAAACTGCGTGGAGAAGGGCACGCCAGAAGTACTGGACCCTCTTCTTCAGGTACATGTCACAGAGTAAGCCCTCTGGGGCTCAGGAGTTCATGTGCTCGGGAGCACACTCCTGTTCTTCCCTCATGGCCAGCAAAAAAGCACAGCAGCACTGTCCATGTTGGTGTTGGAGTCCTCAAAGAAGGCAGAAGTGGATGTAGTGTCTGGCTAGGATGTTCAGTTTGATGGACCCCACTGATCCAGAGCCTTGAAGTGTTCCAGTTGGGGTTCCTGGAAACAAGGGCCACCCATGGTTCCATTTGTTTTGGGCATTGACTGTGAGGAAAGCGAGAACTACTGGGAACCTTGATACTACTTTCTACACTCCACAGTGTTGGCTCTGCCAACATGCTGGTGGAGGACTCCATGGCCCAAAGCTTCCCAGGCAAGTGGACATGCTCGTGCCCCAGGCAGTGCTGCAGTTTCTCTATTGGAAAAACAAAAGCAGGTCTGTGGTCTTCATCATGTATGCATAGAAGTACCATCCAACAAACACGGGTCACCCTCTGTCCAATCCCTGCTCCACTTCATCTGGTTTCTGCTGTGAACCATGGAAGACGCCAAGCTGACCGTATTCATGGTGCTGTGTTAGTAGTGCCAGCCCTCCCTGTGCAGGCACCTGATGCATGACAAGTATCTCAACAGGACAGAACAGGACAGGACAGTTCTCCCTTAGGGTGCACCCAAGCTTTCGTCTTCCTATGGTGGTGCTAGGCCACCTCCTGGCCTCCATTATTTACTCTATCACCTAAAATGTTCTTTCTTATTTATGCTCTATGTATTAAAATTTTCTTCAAAGACAAGATAAACTGTTCATGGCTTTCATACTCACTGCTCTAAATCCTGAGATGCTTACATTATGCCATTCTGCTTTGAGTAAAGACCCTCCAAATGGATTTTATAGAACCTTTCAAATGTTATACAAAAAATAAGGACTAAGTAAGTGATGAATAAAGTACTTAATGGTTAGAAGACTCAATGTCCTGAAACAATTCGCCTTAATTGCTCAGTACATGGAATAAAATTCCAGACAAAATTCAGCTCGGTATTTTTTTAAAGAAACTTTTAAGGGCTGGCAAGGTGGCTCAGTGGTAGAGTGCTTGCCATGCATGCATGAGGCCCTGGGTTCGATTTCTCAGCACCACATAAGCAGGGGAAAAAATCCGGAAGTGGCGATATGACTCAAGTGGTAGAGCGCTAGCCTTGAGCCTAAGAGCTGAGGGACAGCGCCCAGGCCCAGAGTTCAGGCCTACGACTGGACCAAAAAAAAAAAAAAAAAAAAAAAAAGAAACTTTTAAGAGGGCAGCTACTATTTCTTACCTTTCTAAAGAAGTATTTTTGTATAATCAAAATGATCTCTTCAAAGTTTTAGGAAAAGTCAATAATAAATTCATCAATGCCTAGAGTTTTCTTTATTGGAATGCATTTAAAAGTACATTAACGAAATATGTGTAGATTCTGTTTGTTTTTCTCTTTCTTCCTTAAGTAGGTTTGATACATTTCATTTTAGCTAGTACTCTACCCACTAAGCTATGCCTTTAATGCATAATTTCGGGTTACTTAAAATGCCAGAAAAGATAATAGTGATAATAATTTTATTAAGACCTTCACCCATCTAGATACCCATGTTTGGTTTGTTTGGGTTTGTATTCTATCAGTATATTTGTATTTCATAAGGTTTGTTTTTGTTTTTGTGCTGTTCCTTGAGCTTGAAATCAGTACCTTGCCCTCTCGAAACTGGACATTGTTAGCACACACCGGTAATTCTAGATACTCAGAGAGCTGATATCTGAGAATCCCGGTTTCAATCCAGCCCAAGAAGGAAAGACAAAGGGTTTCTTATCTCTAAATAATCCCCCAAATAAATTTCCAGCATTTTGGGTGTTAATTGGAGATAGGAGTCTCACAGATTTTTCTCCCCTGGTTGGCTCTGAAACAAAATCTTCATCTCTTTGCCTCCTGGGTAGCTAGGATTTCAAGCCTGAACTTACACTCTTTTATTCTTCTATTGTCTTCTATTCTTCTTTTGCTCCCCTATGAATATTTAAGAATCACTTTATTAAGAGGTTTAAAAATCCTGCTTTTGAACACAGCAGAGAACATCAATGAAAATAAAAGCTGTGTCTGCTCAAGGGTAAAACACCGCCCTTGAGGGAAAATGCATAAGTGAGAAGGTAAGGTCCTGAGTTTAAACCCCAATATCAGCACTCAAAAACGTTGTTTTCCTTGAGCTTTATATTAAATTGCCCAGAAAAACAGCATTGTAGTAATATTTAGCATTACTATTACAATCATCAGCTATATTTATTGATGTTATTCCTTTATTTTCCTAAATTTTACTTACACATTTATATCCAGTAATGGAAAGACAAGATTACTGTTTCACAAGTATTTATGGCAGTTGAATATATGGATGAGAGGTGCATAAAAGTAGTTTGGATTGAAAATAGATATTTGCAAGCTCTTCACATAAGGAAATGATAATTGAAGAAGCTGTGAGCATGTATAAAATAAGCTACAGAAACCAGCAAGGAAAGATAAGGCATGATTCTGGAGAGCAAACAATTTTGGAAGAATAGAAAACAAGGAAATTATGTAGCTTTTGGTAAGAACTTTGTAACCCACCTACAAAGTAGACACATTTGATCCCTTATTACTAGTAAAAGGCATTTCAGTTAACTTTATTTTACAAAGTTAAACATTATTAACATTTAATTTTAACTCTTTTAGTTAAGCAATTAGTGTAGCCATGTGCCAGTAACTCATGCTTATAATTCTAGCTATTCAGAGGGCTGAGATCTCCAGATCCCAGCTCAAAGTCAGGTTGGACAGGAAAGTCAGTGGGATTCTTCTCTTCAATTAACCACGAGAAAATTAGAAATGGCACTGTGGTTCAATGTGGCAGCAATAGCCTTGCTATTAATCTCAGAGATAGAACCCAGGCCCTGAGTTCAAGCTTTCTGAAATGATTCTTAAAATACTTGTTCTCAGTAATTCTTTAACTTGCCTAGAAGAAGGTTTTAAACTTTGGGTTTTTTTTATTTCATGTTGTCAGCATGATTTTTTAAGATATGCAGATAAAAAAATAGTATTTATATTCATGTGGAGCACATGGGCAACAAAGATGGCGCTGAGAGTGAGTTGAGTGGGCAGTGGAAATCAAAACGAAGGTGAAGGTTACCCCCTCTGACTCGGGTGTCCCTGACTCTCCTAGGCCCCTCCCTATTCCCCTGATTCAGAGTGGGGTGGTATGGTGCCCTCCGTGACCTGCAAGAGAGATCTGTAAGACTCGGACCCCTACCAGCCTTCCATGGAGAGGCCGAGGGCTGGGGAAGTAACCTACTCGGAGGCCTGCCCTTTAATGAAGTGCCACTTGGGAGCCTGGACCCTTGGCCACAGGATTCACTTCCCCAAGCATATCCAGTCAATCTGGCACCTGGAGCTAACAGGCCATTGGAATGGGATCCAGGGCAAGCTAAGGACCTTAAAGAGTTCCACAAGACGTTGGTGGAGGATGGCCCAAACTCTCCTTGGGCCCTTACCCTATTATAGGACATTGATTATCACCTGTGTGTCCCTAAGGACTGGCTAGATGTTGCCAAAGCTGTCCTCAATAGTTCTCAGTTTATTAAATGGTGTGCTTTCTTTAAGGAGGAATGCAGATTGCGAGCAGAGAATAACCGGCAGGCTTAACCCATGATACCTATTACTTTTGCCATGTTAACAGGGACAGGGGAAGGGTACTCCACTGGCGTCCAAAAGGCCACAATACCTGGCCTGTACCATGACCAGGTGATGCAGGCTGGACTTGCTGTTTGGTACAAACTGGATGATGGGCCCACTGAGACCCCCATAGCAGGAGTGAGGCAAAAACCTGGTGCACTTCTAGCTGAGTTTGTAGACTGATTCCAAAAGAGTATAAACCACAAGCTGCCCACAGGGAACCTATGAGATCAGTTTGTAAAGCTGCTGGTCTGGGAAAGAATGAATGCAGACCACCGCATGGCCTGTGCAAGATTGAAAAAGAGTACCCTGAGCAGATGGGTGGTGGCCTCTCAGGATGTGTGAATGCAACAGCACCAGTCCCAATCACTAGCTTTAGCCTTACTGGCTTAGACATCTGCAATGAGGCTATTACCCAGGCATTGGCAGCCCGGACCAAGAAACCCTAAGACCATTGGGGAGAGAACTTGTTTTAAATGCAGGCAGGAGGGGCACTTTAAGAGGGACTGTTTAAAACAATCCCCTGCCAAACGGCATGGGGGGGGGGCAGAATCACTCCCTACACCCTGCCCCAGGGGCAGGAAGGGATTCCATTGGAAAAAAGTATTGTCGATGCAAGTTTGGTTTAGATGGCCAGCCTTATCTAGGTGGAGCAGTGGCTATTGACCAACCTAAACTTGTAGCCCTCTACCTTTTGGTAGTGGAACAGATAAATGTTGGGCACATATGCCCTTCTATGAGTCCTTAGAACACTCCTGTATTTATTATTCAAAACGACTTTGGGGCTTGGCATATGCTCCAAGATCTATGTAAGGTAAATGAAAGAATGGAGCTAGTAGGAACGCCCCTAAGAGGCATGCCCTGGACTCCTGCTATATGTTCAGAATATACCTCAGTTGTCATTGATATTAAAGACAGTTTTTTTTCTATCCCCCTACATCCAGATGACTGCAAGAAGCTTGCTTTCTGCATCCTTTTTCTTAATTTTTCCCAGCCTGACCGGAGGTTTCAATGGATAGTGCTGCCACAGGGAATGGCCAATAGCACGGCC
The DNA here is from genome assembly GCF_024711535.1 of Dipodomys merriami. Taxonomy (NCBI): domain Eukaryota; kingdom Metazoa; phylum Chordata; class Mammalia; order Rodentia; family Heteromyidae; genus Dipodomys; species Dipodomys merriami. The sequence goes on from NW_027203795.1 coordinate 48,060, forward strand.
TTTTGCCAATAATACTTGTCCACACTTTTAGGGCCCATGCTGGGTTCAGATACCTCCCTTGCTTATGCCTACATGGATAATATAATTTTGGGGCACCAAGACCTGGGAAGCCTGGAGGGCCTTCTGGCCCAGGTTCTCACCATGTTGAAAACGCGGGGTTTTACCATAGCCCTCAATAAAATTCAAAAGGTATCTCCTTTTAATGTGCTCAGAACCCATCATATCTTGACTCAGGCCAGCCCCCTTAAGCATTTGCTGGATTTTCCAGTCTCGCTAACTTTAACCCAACTTCAGAGTCTTTTAGGGGAATCAATTGTCTGTTGCCATGGGTTCTCGTCCCTACAGATAGTCTTGTGACCTTATTTGCCCGACTAAAAGACAGGACACCACAAGAAGTTATTACAATTACAGACAGTCATCGGGCAATATTTTTGTGGTTCCAAAAAGCCCTGGATGAAGTTTCCCTGAGGAGGTATTCTATTTTTGAACCCATTTCCTTTTGGTTGTTTGCAGGTGTCACATAAATTTCTGCAGTTTTAACTCAAAAGGGGGAGCCATTCGAGTGGGTTCACACTCCCCTGGGGGGCACACCTCAGGTGTACTCTCAGGCAGACCAACTTGCAGATGCTATTGTCAAGGGAAAGACCCAAGCCCAAAGGCATTATGGCCTTCATCATCACTCCATTGTTTTTTCTTTTCAGATGGCAGACATTGAGTTGTTCACTCGAGCCAATGCTCATCTTGCTCTTTCATTGGAGGGATTTCTAGGCCAAATTGACCGCCATTATGGGCCATCCAAATGGACTGTCTTGTTATGGCAACTTCCTCTAAAATGCCACCTCTATTTTCTCATACGCCTATTCCTGGCACTCTCCATGCTTTTACTGATGGAGGTAAAGCAGGCTCTGTGTATGCAGCCTTTGAGGAATAACAAAACACCCGGAGTCAACAAAGATTTAAACCTTGCAAAGGGACAGCACAATATAAAAATGCTTGCTGTAATTATGGCACTCCAGGTCATTCAAATACCTTTTAATTTTTATTCTGATGGCCTATATATGATTAACTTGCTCCCTCATTTTCCCCAAGCGCATATTAAGCTGGATGAAAACCCTATTTCTCCTCTTATGGTTACCCTTAAGGGTCTATTAGAAGGATGCGGAGCCCCTATTCATATTCAATACATATTCAACATTTGAGAGGGCATTCAAAACTTCCTGGTTTTTTATCCCTAGGCAATAATTGGGTAGACCAGTTTGCTACTGGCTCACAAGCATTATTGTTACAAGAGGCTACCTGTTTGCATGATTTAACCCACATTAATTGGAGAGGTCTTCAACATAGATTTCCTTAGATTCCTGTAAAGGACCTCAAAAGAATTGTACATACCTGTAAAACATGCCAGCTCTTCTTAAAAATATCCCCATTACAACCACCAGGGGTAAATTCCAGAGGACTTAAACCTAACGTCCTCTGGCAAATGGATGTTACTCATTTCCTAGCCTTTGGTAAGTTTCAATATATCTTTGTATCTATAAATACCTACTCAGGAGCATGCTGGGCCACAGCACATACACATCTTCTTCAATGCTTTGGCACCTTGGGTCTACCAGCACAAGTTAAAACAAAAAATGGACCCTGTTTTGTTAGTAAAGCAATGTCAGAATTTTTTTAACAAATGGCATATTAATCATTCTGCAGGAACTCCCTATAATTCCCAAAGTTCAAGTAATTATAGATAGAAATCTCCAGTGACTTTAAGAGCAATCATTAAAACAAAAAAGGGAGTTAGCCCCATATGTAGTTATAGGTAGCTTTGTTTACCATTACCATTTTAAACTTTTCAAAAGGGGCAACTGAATCCAGATTTCAGAAGCACTGAGGACCACCAAACCTTAAGGAAAGTCAGATGGAAGGATCCCCTGCCCTGACACAACAATGGAGAGGACCTGACCCCCTAGATACCATGAGCAGGGCCTTTGGATGCGTTTTTCCCATAGGGGAGAAAGCCTCCATTTGGATCCCTGCCAGGAACCTTAACTATTTACCCATTTTCTCTATACAGGAGGATGCCCAAGATAAACTAACCAACAAGGAAAGTAAAACAGCTATGGTGGCTGAGGCTTGTGTATAAAAGAGGGAAAGCAAAAAGATAATTACTAACCATCCCCAAGGGCAACCAGCGCTTGAGAAGGTCTTGTGTTCTCTAACAATTGCAGATGGTGATATTCCAACTGTTGGCTGTCCTGACCTTCCCAGTCCCAGCAATGGCCCTATGGAATCTGCATCGATCTCAACGTGTGACCTGTGCAGTGATCAGCTCTGGCAATGCAGAAATAATCAAATAAATTGTCTTTAGAACTTTTTCAAACCCACAGGGAAATACCCGGATTAGAACAAGCCCCACCTTTGGACTCTGAAGAGGCAAAGATTGCTATCCCATCCCTGACTAATGTTAAAGGACTGCTAATGACATTTCTTGGCCTGGTAATGCTTTTGCTGATGGATTTTCTATGCCTCCTTGCATTATATGTGCACTGCAAAACTCTTACGAGCTCAGCCAGCCAGTTACATAAGATCAAGATCAAAGTGAATGAATTTCCCCCGAGAGGAATCGCGGCCAGAGATGGGTAAGAGCGGGTGTCAGTCTGACCAACGTAAGACAGGGCCTTTAGCTTTGCTCCGAAGAAGTTCCCAATGATGGGTAAGGCAGCAACGCAATCCACCCAACCTATGACAGGCAGGTTCTCTTCTTTAAACAAAGACAGGGTGTTGGGAACTGACAGTAAAGCTCAAAGGTCATCTTGACCCCTGTGCTCACTTAAAGGCACATACAAGGAACTGGCTTAGATAAACCACACCAGGTGAATGGAACTGCTTTGCTATGTCTGCAGTTTGATTTAAATTTTCCTTGTTTTTCTGGACTATAGTAGAATGGCCTGAGTATAGGGGCCCACGAGAATGCACCTTGCCGCATGTATGGAACTCCCAATACCCAGGCTGGTCCCATGTTCGGAAGAGGACAACCTTATGAGATAGTGACTTTTATATATGTTCAGGAATTAATTGAACTGTTTTGGACATTTCTAACTGTGGTGGAGCTGATGTTTATTACTGTGCTAGGTTGGGATGTGATGTAACAGGGACAAGCTCTTGGATCATGCAGAAGGGCCCTCCCTATCCTTGTCTGCCAAATCTCGCCCACCAGACTTGCCTCAAACCTTCTGCATGGCCAATGCTATTCTTTCCAATGTAATCCTGTTAAAATAACCTTTACAGTAGAAGGAAAAGAATTACTAACTGGGAGATGGGTCTGCCATTAAAACAAATAAAGGGGAATCTGTGGAGCACGTGGACAGCAAAGATGGCACTGAGAGGAAGTTGACTAGGCAGAACCCAATTTGCTGTAGAGCAAATTGGGCAGCAAAGATGGCATTGAGAGGGGTTGAATGGGCAGAGCCCCATTTGCTTTACCTTCAGTGCATAACCAGCCTGTGGAAAATAAGGTGCATGATAGGGTGTGAACTTTACAGTAATTGGTTCCTTTTCCTTCCCTCCCATGCCACTGGGTCTTTTTTGCTTTAAAAAGTGCTTGCTGTGTGTTAATAAACGAGTTTTACTACTTGACTTGACTCCCCGCTGCTTCTAATTGTCTCCCAGGCTAAGCATGGCTGGGGAATGGGCGAGCGACCGCATTCACCATTCCTCAGACCCTGTCCATCTTTGTGGGATGGACAAAGACCCAACATAGTCATAATTGGTTTGGTTTCCTTTGTATTACAGATTGCCTCTACACCCAGAGATCAGCTGTAAAGCAGATGGCCAAATCCTGGCTCGTGGCAATGAAGATGGATTTGTGTTTCGTTTATCAAATAAACAAACTTATGAAATGGTAGCCTTTATATATAACACCTTAATAGTAACCATAAAATTATTATTAATATTAATATTATTATTATTAAGTTTTGTCAGTTGTTGTAATTGAACTGCGGGCCTGGGCGCTGTCCCTCAGCTCTTCAGCTCAAGGCTAGTGTTACCACTTGAGCAACAGTGACACTTCACATTTTCTTTACCTTTAATTGGAGATAAGAGTCTCACAGACCCTCATTTCTCAGCCTCCTTAGTAGCTGGGATTATAGGTGTGAGCCACTGGTGCCCGGCAGTAAAATTCTTTTGGAAAAGAGAAAACCCATGATTGTACTTTTAAAATATCACAATTTGGCAAGTGTATCTGTAACATAAGTTGTATCAAGAAACCATAGGCAACTATCAGTTTTAGGTCTACTATGTCTTGTCGAATGCCAGATATTATTTCATTAATTTATTTTACTTTTTCCTACAAAGTTCATTATGAATGTCCAACAGCACAATTTTCTAGTGAGTATAAAGAACTCTTCAACATATTTATTCCAACAAACAGCATTTTGCACCTTTTTTTAACTTTGACGATCCTAGAGCTTGAGATCAGGGCCTGGGCAATCTCTCTGAGGTTATTTTGCTCAAGGTTATCATTCTACTAACTGAGCCACAGCACCACTTCCAGTATTTCTGCTTATGTCACACTGAGGAATCAAATAAAATGTTTTATGCATGCTAGGCAAGCATTCTAAAACTAACCACATTCCCAGTCGTTGGGACTTTTGTTGTTCTTGTTGTTTTAAGATAGAGTTTTTCTATGTGTCTTTCTGTTGGCCTAAAACTTAGGCTGGTCTCAAGCTAATTTCTAAATCAGCCTCTCAAGATCGGAGATTACAAACATGGACCACCATATTCAGCTCAGGATTCTTTGTGAGAGAATAGTATTTTCAGAAATAAAGTTATTCTGTCTTCCTTGGACTGAATATCGTTTTGTATTTGGCCCTATTGTCACATTTCTTGTACTGATGTTTCTCCTTCTAGATCAATAGAAATAGTTCAGGTTCCCATCTTGAAACTGTGTCATCCAGCAACATCATAATCTTGTGCACAGCAGTAGCTGGCATCATGAGTATGGCAGCCAGTTGGAGCTCAGTTATTTGATGAACTTGGGCTCCAACAATTCATTCATTTGTGTGTACCGTCTAAAAACTGTCATAGGTAATTTTGATTTATTCCATCTTGTTCTCAGCCACTTGCCATTCTGATCTTTGTATGTTTAAATTCTGTTAATCATTAATTACTATTACCTGCCATTTTCAAAAGTAACATATATGTCTTACTTTAAAATTCATTCAAACATGTCAAAAATGTTAATATAGTTGCTGTCCACCAGTGGCTCATATTTTACCTCTTAGCTACTGAAGAGGCCAGAAACGGAGGATCCTGGTTTAAAGCAGCCTAAGCAGAATAAGCAGAGATAGGTCTCCAATTAAGAAACCAAAATCCTAGTCTTAAAGCAGGAAATAGGTTGGATAGGATGAAAGTAGAGAGAGAAAAAAAAGAAGAAAGAGAAAGGGAACAAAAAGAGACCAGAAAAAATAGAAAGGTAAAAATTAAAAATATTGTACAGATTCGAAACCAAACTATTCAGAGAAGAACATGAATATAATGAGATAAGGGGAGGGATATAAAGGAGATGTGAAAAACTTAAAAATTAAAATACTTAAAATATTATATAGGTATAGAGATAGTACTGCTATTAAGGAATTTAAGTCTAAGAGGTTTTGAATTGAGTAATAAATTTGTGGATTAAGTGTGTGCACAATGGGGGATAAGGTCTAATAATCGACTACAGTTATATCTGAGGATGTGCAGAACAGCAATTAAGTCACATAAAGAAGAACAAAAAAGAAGAACAGGTAAAAAGGATAAGAAAGAAAGAAAAAAGATCAGAAGTTCAGTTGAGCTAAACAAGAAACATAACAAAACAAAACAAAAAACAAAAAAAGAAAGAAAAACGCACACACACTTATACCCGTAAAATAAAATTCTAAGAGAAAAGAAAATTACTAGAAAAATTTTTTTTCAAAAAAGGTAAAAATTAAAGATTAAAAAAATTTAGAAAAAAACAATTTTTAATCAAAGGTACAAGAAAAAAAAAAGTTCTTTGATTTTTTTTGGGAGGGGTGGGAAAAATCCTGTGTCTCCCTGTTGTCCATAACCAGCCTTTTGTTGGAGTCTCTGGTCTGCTTGTGTTCCTGTGGCTTGGTTGGTTACTTAAGTCAGTTTCCTTGAACAGGCATAAAAATACTCTGCGATCCTCTTTCCCAGGTTAGTTCAATGGGAGAGAGATCTGCTTTGAGATGGAATAGGAGAAAACCTAGGTCTCCTTGGCGCAGGCCAAAATTTTCTTAATAGAGACCCGGAAACACAACAAATCAAAGAAAGGTTGGACAAATGGGATTGCATAAAGTTGCAGAGCTTCTGCATGGCAAAGGACATAGTTAGCAAGATCAATAGAAAGCTAATGGATTGGGAGGAGATCTTCACTGGCCACACAATGGACAAGGGTCTCACATCTAAAATATACGTGGAATTCAAAAAATTAAATCCCCCAACAACAAATCCTCAAAGAAACAACTGCCCAATAAATAAGTGGGCTAATGACTTAAAGAGAAACTTCTCTGATGACGAAAGAAGGATGGCCAATAGACACATGAAGAAATGCTCAACCTCCCTAGTCATAAAAGAAATGGAAATCAAAACAACATTGAGATACCACCTCACCCCACTTAGAATGGCAAAAATCAAGAACTCTAACAACAAGAGATGCTGGAGGGGATTTGGACAGAAGGGAACCTTAAATCATTGTTGGTGGGAGTGAGTGTAAACTTGTTCAACCACTTTGTAAAGTAGTATGGAGGTTCCTCAAAAGATTCCTCATAGAGCTCCCCTCTGACCCAGCAGTCCCACTTTTGGGCATTTACCCAAATGTTTACAAACAAGACCATACTAAAGCTACCAGCACAACTATGTTTATTGCAGCATTATTTACCATAGCTAAGATCTGGAACCAACCCAGATGTCCCTCAGTAGAAGAATGGATCAAGAAAATGTGGTATATATGCACAATGGAATTCTATGCCTCCATCAGAAAGTATGACATTGTCCCAATTGTTAGGAAATGGAAAGACTTGGAAAAAATTATATTAAGTGAAGTTAGCCAAGCCCAAAGAAACATAGGTCCCATGATTTCTCTTATTTGCAATATCTAGTATATGTATGAGTCAAGCAGAAAAGGTCAGATAATGTGATGTTAGGAAAATGAACCCTAAGATATGTATTTTAAGTGTTTTTTTTCTTTCATGCATTTGTTAACATAGCTTAAAACCAATAATGCAGTGATACTGAATTTCTCTGTAGTTTATATTGTGCAGCAAAAACATCGATACTACAAAGAA
>NW_027203796.1:0-55272 GCF_024711535.1 Dipodomys merriami
ACAATGGGCCAAACTGTATCCTTATTTCTGCTTTTTGTTATTTTCCTTCCCCTTCCCAAATTAGAAAAATGTATATACAAGATGCAGGGCACCAGAGTCAAATGCAGTGAAAACAGGGGTTATACCATGGAAGAAGAACATACAAGAGAAATAAAAAAATCATATAGTACATTAGAAGTACATTAAAAACAACAGCACGAAAGATAAAACCTCTTGTGTCCCTATCTTGGGATTCATTTCACTTAGCATCATCTTATATGGTCATATGCACATAGCTTTTAAATAGGGATACAGGTGGACCCATTGGAAAGATGAGATGTACAAGTCGTTATGTTGAAAAATGAACTTTACAACTTTGGTGGGGGGGGGTAGCGGGGATGATTGGGTGGGGACAGGGAGGAGGATGGGAAGGGATTTGAAGGGGAAACTAAGGAGGAGGCTACAATGCTTGGTAAGAAATGTACTCATTATCTTGCCCATGTAATTTTAATCCCTCTGTACAATATTTTCACAATAAAAAAATAAAAAAAGAAATAAAAAAATGAAAAAAAGAGGTTGGTATAATTTGTGGAGGGGAAGGGAAAAACAAATCGTTTAAATAGGGATACACGTGGATCCATTGCAACAATGAGATGTAACAAGTCGTTATGTGGAAAAATGAACTTTAACTTTGGTGTGGGGGGAAGAAGATTGGGTGGGGGGTGGGGAGAGAATGGGAAGGAATGGGAAGGGGAAACAAAGGAAGAGGCTACAATGCTTGATAAGAAATGTACTCATTATCTTGCCCATGTAATTGTAAACCCTCTGTATAGTATTTTCACAAGAAAAAACGAAAAAAAGAAAAAAAGAAAGATAATTTTCCAAGGCATCTCTGATGCCATCTCTCCCTTTCTGACACCTTACCCTTTAATTTTGTATTTTCTATTGCTCTTACTGCTTGCATTTCTCTCCTCTGTCTAGATTGTACTTTCTATCACTCATCTGAAATAAGCAACTATCAATGCCATCCATTAGAATGGAAGGTATAACTTGGACATGAAAGATGTCTATCTCTCCGATTCTAGATAGAGATTGAGGATTATTTGGGGAACTGTAAAAAAGGTTGCAAGTACCAATTTTCAGGTAACCTACCTGATATATGTTTTAGTATCCCTGCCTTTTTTAAGTTTACATTTCAATGACATAAGCTAAATAATTAGAGGAGGAATGGGGCTGGTGTGCAGCTTCTTCTTTGAGGGAGATTGTTGATGACAATTCAGCTAAAGCACCGAAAGCCCTTAGGGGAGGAAAGGCAGGGGTGACAATGGGAGCAACACTATCAGACATCCCATTCTCCAAAGGATAATTTTGTGTCTGCATCATTTTTGAGAGAGTTAATAACTGCAAGGCTATTCAAGATTCATCTGGTCTAGGGGTGACAACTTGTTTTCTGCTAATACTGATAAGTTTTCTTTGGTCTATATCATGGTCTTCATAAAAATTATGCCAGCACATAAAAATTCTGAAGATCTATACTAATGCAAGCTGTGAGTCTTAAGAACCATTAGGAGATTTGACAATTCAAATTTCATTATGGCAAATGTTGGCTCAATCTGATCATTTATATTTGTTTGTTTGTTTATGCCAGTACTAGGGTTTGAACTGAGAGCCCGAGCTTTTTTGCTTAAGGCTCGTGCTCTACCATTTGAGCCACAGCTACACTTTTGGGTTTTGGTGGTTAATTGGAGATAAGAATCTTACAGAATTTCCTAATTGGGCTAGATCTTAGCCTCTTTATTTTTTGAAATTAATTTAATTTATTGTTATAGAGTTGAGGTACAGAGGGATTACAATTCTTTTTTGAGGGGGGTCCGGTTTTGGGGCCTGAACTCTGGGCCTCAGCTCTTCAGCTCAAGGCTAGTGTTCTACCACTTGAGCCACAGTGGCACTTCTGGCTTTTTCCTTTTGCTTATGTAGTCCTGAGGAATCTAACCCAGGGCCTCATGCAAGCAAGGCAAGCACTCTACTGCTGAGTCACCTTCCCAGCCCGGGATTACAATTTCTTAAGTTACCTATTCAGTACATTTCCCTTTTATCTATTTTTTAAAATTTAATTTTATTGTCAAGGTGATATACAGAGGGGTTACAGTTACATACATAAGATAGTGAGTACATTTCTTGTTGAACATTGTTACTCTCTCCCTCATTTTTCTCCCACTTTCCCTCCTCCACAAGGTCACTTCCCCAAGTTGTAAAGTTTCTTTCCAACATACTGTCTTGTGAGTATCACTGTTGCATTGGCTCTCATTTTGAGTAGCTAGGATTACAGATGTGATCCACCAGCACCTAGCTTAAGCTGCCCCTTTCAATGGAGGTATTCAGTAGATATTGATGTCTAACCTTACAATTTCTCATTTACCTTTTTTTATTACAAATGTGATCTCCTAATCTCACAAGTGTTAAAATTGATGCTCCAAATTCATGTAGATAGGCATGTCATATTTTCATTTGTAGAGCTCTTTCTACATCCCACATTGTTTCCCAACACTACTTGAATCTAATCATTTGTAATATGCAGAAGCAATGACCTGAATACTATTAGAGACACAAAATTCAGGTAACACCTTACCTTAGCACATCCTTTTTAGTACAATGCAGTTTGCTCAGGAATTATTGTCATTGGGCCAATCAACAGCTCTAACCTACTTGATTACCTAACTTGCAGTTGTGTTCCTACTATAAATCTCATTGTCTATTGAAGCAAGCACACAATCTTCATTTGTATTTCTTACAATCTTGCTTAAACCACATATGCTGAGGGTCGGGCCTTCTTCCTAGAGTTGTAACCACTTTTCTTTTAGTTTCTTTTTTTTTTTTTACATGAGCAAGGAAATGAGAACATTTATTTATTTATTTATTTATTTGTGAACACACTGTACAGAGGGGTTACAATTACATGGGCAGGATAATGTGTACATTTCTTATCAAGCAAGCACATTTCTTTTTTTTTTAATTTAAGTTTATTTTATTTGTGAACATACTGTACAGAGGGGTTACAATTACATGGGCAGGATAATGCGTACATTTCTTACCAAGACAACGTCTGTGCGGTGGGGGCGGAAGGGGGGGAAGGAGAAGGATTGGGATTGGAGGGGAGGGGGAGGCTGGGAAGGGATGTGAAAGGTAAACCAAAGGAGGAGGCTGCAATTCTTAATTTCTAATCAGCTAGGGGAAAATAAAAAGCTAAAACTGATTCTATAGTTTGTTGTCATATTAAAAATTCCTTTTCTCTGTATCTTTAAATATTATTGGTTGCACACTCCTTACTATCCTTACACCAGAAAATTCCAAGTGAACAGAGATTGCAAATGTTCAAAGGCAGATGAATAAGCACATCAATGAGGAAACTCACAGTGAGCCACACACACACAAGTCACTGCCATTGTTCCATCTCTATTCTCTCTAGCAGGCTGACTGTCAAAGGAAGCACTGGAATCATTGTTGGGTTGCCTTCAGCCTTGAAAAGTCACTTTGCCTATGAACACTACAAGCAAAGCAATATTGTTTGTTAAAGAGTACAGGTACAGGTACAGGAATATACCATAGCTAAAGTATACCATAGCTAAAGACTTGTGCAGAAAAAGCACATAACCAATAGCTAATCCGTAGAGGGATATAAAAGTGAGATTCCTTTAGTCTGGATAATCCTGACAAGTAAGTTTCCACATAGTTTTCCAGAGTTTGGCTGTAGTATAGCAGTGATCAATTATCTACGACAATAGTTGACTTGATAACTAACAAATCACTTGGCGGTGGCCCTCCCTCTTCTGAGTGCTTTCTTCCTTACCTACCCATGTTCTTTGCATCTGTAAGAAGTCTATTTGACTCAGAGATCTTTGGCTCAGAGTTTGATTTGAAGGATACTTCAACTAAGATAGAATCACTTAAGAGTTCCAGAATGTCTCTTATAATAGAGAATAGATATGTAAATGGTTACAAGAGTAAAGTCACAGAGGAACTTCAGGGAAAACAATTCCATTTGATCAAATTAGACATGGTGTCAAATTACAATGTGTCATTTGAAGTAAGTGGAGAATAGTCCTGATGAGATAAAATAGTACTAGCAGCTCAACTATTTCTGCCTTTGATTCTCATGAAAGTTGTATAAGTGCTTTTAAACATTTTATAGGGTGCTTTCTTATATTCTAATTTTTATAAATGAAGAAATGGGCATTTGGAGAAATAATTCAAAATTCAATCTGTATAAAGTTGTTCTGCCTGCAAATGGCAGGTTTAAGATTTAAACCTAGTAAATACCTCCTGATAGAGTTTTTATGGCATTAAAAGAAAATAGCCTTTCAAGGCAGAGCGAGGTAAGCTTGAATTTTCTCATGTATTAGCTGAACAGAAATTAACATCTAAGTCTATTATCTCAACTGAAATGGAGATAATTAGTCTGAAGGTCTTGGTATAAGGTTTTACTGAAATGTAACATGTAATATATTTTGTTCAATGCTTGTCATTAAGTATGAATTAAAAAATAAGCAACCCTTTTTTGACAATAACAACGATCATTGGGAGCATGTGAAAACTTCATGTGTTACATCTAAAAATCAGTTTTCTCAGCCTCTGATGGGGTAGTTTAGTTCTGGAGTATAATTTTAAATGATGGAAAATGAGGTTGCCATACAAACTTAGAAATGAGTATTTAGACATTTATGTCAGTTTCAAGTAGTTGACTAAGTTCTGCAGAAACAAACCATCCAGGATTTTAAGCAGGGATGAAGAAAGCATGTTAGTCATGCATTTTGGGATTAAGTATACTGGGGGTGACATAAGATGGCAACCTAGAATCACTAAGAATGAAAGATTAGAGGCCTGCAGACTTTTCTGGAAGGCTTTGGGTTCTGATGTAGAATTTTACCCATTCTTATTGTTTTCTAACACTTGTAATTATACACAAAAATGATTAAATATGAGTGAAATCAGAGGTGTATGTGTGAGAGAGATAGAGAGATTAGAAGAGAAAGAGGGAGGTAAAGAGGGAGAAAGACAGAAAGAGAGAGAAAAGGGAAGGAAGGAGGGAGAAAGAAAGAAAGAGAAAGAAAAAGAGGGAAAGAGAGAAAGTGAGAGAGAGGGAGGGAGGGAGGGAGAAAGGGAGGCAGGAAGGAAGGAAGGAAGGAAGGAAAGAAGGAAGGAAAGAAGGAAGGAAGGGAGGGAGGGAGGGAGGGAAGGATGGAGGGAGGGGTAAAAGAGAGGAAGAAAGAAGGAAAGAGAGAAAGGAAGGAAGCAAGCAAAACAGGAAATAGTTGGGCTGAACTATCATAAAAAGGAATAAATAATCACCAAAAACATTGAAAGCATTCCAGGAATTCTAGTCAAGTCAAATTATTTCCTCTGAGTGAATCCGTGTCTATGACAGCCAGTCTCCAAGATGCAATCTGATGATCAACATCTCCTGGAACTCATAATCTTAGGTAGCCAGCCCCTCTCCCACATCAAATCAGTACTATAGATATGTGACTAACAAAATACCAATGGAAAAGGTAGTTTGTAAACAGTTTTCATCTTGATTTCCTAAATCACTCAACCATGTGTACAACCAAGCAGCTCCATGCAAAAGTCATAATAGAGAGAAAGAGGTTTCAAGTAGACAATCCAAGCCAGCTTGTCCTTCCTTCAGATGACTAGTCCAGGTTGACTTCAGACTGCACTGCATGAAAGACTGAGAAAGGACAGACCAAGCTAGCCCTTTGGACTTCTTGATCCACAGAAACTATGAGAATGTATAAGGTAATGATTGCTGTTTTAAGCTATAAAATTTGGCATCAGTTATATGCAGCAAAATCTAAAGCACTAATATTTTTCGAGTCTATCCTATATGCCAGAAATTCTATAGGTAATTTTATACTGTCCTAGAAATTCTAAGATTTTTCAATACTAGGTATTGAAATGTTGTTCATTTCTATGCCTACTCTTTTGATGCAGAGAGAGAGAGAGAGAGAGAGAGAGAGAGAGAGAGAGAGAGGAAAGAGAGAGAGAAAGAAAGAAAAAAGAAAGAAAGAAAGAAAGAAAAGAGAGAAAGAAAGAAAGAAAGAAAGAAAGAAAGAAAGAAAGAAAGAAAGAAAGAAAGAAAGAAAGAGAGAAGAAAGAAAGAAAGAAAGAAAGAAAGAAAGAAAGAAAGAAAGAAAGAAAGAAAGAAAGAAGGAAGGAAGGAAGGAAGGAAGGAAGGAAGGAAGGAAGGAAGGAAAGAAAGAAGGAAGGAAAGAAAGAGAGAGAGATATGAACACTTAACAGAATTTTGAAACGTTAAGGAGAGTCCATTATAAGTGACAAAGGTCTTTAAGCTATTTTATTCTAGTCTAGGGTTTCTTTAAACTTTGATTAAAGAAACAGCTTGGGTAGACTCCGGGATGCAGAAATAGATGGATAAAATGCAATAGCAAAGATGCCACAAAATACTATCCTCTCTTAGAGCGTGAGCTAGGATGAAAAGAATGGGCTAAGTCTAGGAGAAGGGGAAAAATTTGAGCAAAAAGAAAGAAAGTAAGAAAAGGACAAATGAGAATTAATGAGAAATGTGAAGCAAAATGGATTTTCTCTGAAAGGCACCTGAGACTTAGTGCCAACCAGTAATTCACTACTGATAGTAATCAAATGTCCAGCTCCATTTTGTAAAGCTTTGCAATAATCAGGAGTCACTGCTGTGGTGGGTACATTAAGCAAGAAAGAAAGCAAGATACCAATGAATCAGTTAATACCTTGACAAGAACTAAAGTTTATATGTCTGTTCCAAAGGAAGTTTAGCACATTTAAGAGTTGAGCTTTTCTTCAAATTTTAGGTAAAACAATCTTCCCATTCTTTCTTTAGCAAAAATTCTCATTCATATTACTTATAAACATCCAGGGGTTCATAAATATTCACGTATACAAATTGAGTGCTGATAGAGTAATAGAATTTAATGCATGAGTCAACACCTTAGAATTTATTTTCATAATCTTCAATTTGTAAAGCCCAGAGCAGTTTGTTTTCTCATTTGCAGAGTGTGACTTTGGAACTGTGATTGATTAATTCCTTATATGAGAATCTTGGTTTAGAACCAGTAACAAAAGTATTCGTAGCATTAAAATGGAAATTATAGGATTGAAAAATAAAACTTTCTTGTATAGAGAATTATACTGTGACCTATGATTGTGTCTCTGAATAAAACCTTTGTTTAAAAGGGGCGGGGGAGATTGTCTGTCTTTAGTCAGTAGGCATGTAAGATAAAGCTATCTGACAATGTGTTTATGAGAGAACACCAAGGTGATATATTTTGTCTTTTTTGAAGACTGGTCATTATTCATTTTTCAAAGAGCTATCTTTATGCCAACAGAATAAAAATGATAATTTGTGTCCTGATTTCCAAACAATTTATTTGAAAGGTGTTTATTTTGGGATACCTTTTGGAAAAAATGATTGTGTACCTTGGAATTAACATAATGAATGTACTTTATCTTCATTTTCCTTTTAATAAATGACCACAGTTCTAAATTTCATTGTTAACTAACCTAAAAAAAGTTTTCAGTACACAAATCCCTGGCTCTGATGAAACATTCAGTCAGGGCAGTTATGTAAGATATAATACCAGTGGAAGCAAAATTTTCCCAATGGGGAATTATTGTTGAAACTGTACATATAGAGTGAGAAAAATATAAAACTATGAAGTTTAAAATCTCACCACAATGAAAAGTTGGTTACAGAACTAATAGGAACTTTAATTTCTAATCATTCCAACCTGCTGTATTTGGTAAGGTGATGTGGTTAATAAAAGAAATTCCCAGATCTGGGAAAGTGGCTTAGAGGTAGCATTCTTGCCTCGCATGTATGAAGCCCTGGGTTTGATTCCTCAGTATCACATAAACAGAAAAATTCAGAAGTGGCACTGTGGCTCAAGTGATAGAGCACTAGCCTTGAGCAGAAGGAGCTCAGAGACAGTGCCCAGACCCTGAGTTCCAGCCCCAGGTCTGGCAAAAAATAAACACTAAAATAAAATAAAATAAATTCCCATATTTCAGAGGGTCCATTTGAGAGAAATTTTCCTTCACTGAGGTCAAAGACTGATTGAAAAATAACTTCCTACAAAATGATTCAAAGATTCATATTCTTTCATCCTGTGGCTTTAACAACTTCATTAAGTTGTTTTCAAAAACATTCCTTTCATTTTTGTCAAACCTGAAGGGAAAAGGACAGAGACAACTAACTACACAAGGTATCTGTTATGGACTGGCCCTAAAGGAGTATGCATTTTCTTTGCTCTCATTCTATTGACTGGAGTCACTTTGCAGTAACTTTAAGATACTGTCAGCAATAAATTCAGTCTAGCTGGATGCCTAGAAAGTACAGAAAAATTCGATGTCAACAGCTAGAATTTTCTACCATAATAGCCAAATGCTTTGTACGTTTTAATGTCATTGTGATATCTAAAAGAAAATGAAAATTTTCAATATTTAGGAAGAATAAACTAAAATATAACTTTTCATTTCCTTTTTTTCAGTACTGCAATTTGAGCTCATGTTTTTGCCCTGCAAGTGTTGTACCAATTAAGCCGTTCCCCAAGTTGTTTTTGTTTCAGTTATTTTTCTAAAGACATCTTCTGGTCTATGCCTGGACTATTCTAGACCCTCTTGTTTACCTTTCCCACTTAAACTTGGCATGGGCCATTACACCCAGTTTTTATTGGTTGAGATGGAGTCTCTCCAACTTTTTACCCAGGCTGACCTTGAACCACAACCCTCCCAATATTTACCTCCTCAGTAGATTGGATTACAGGCATGAGACACCAGGCTTCTCCTCCATCAATAATTTTTCTAAGATCTCAAATTTGTCATTTTACAGTTCAGGGAAACAAAAATAACAATGTTGCTTAGCCTTTGTGCTATATGAGCAATTCAAAATCTATATGTATTTTTGTTTAATTTTGATTTTGACATATGAACCTGAAATCTTTACCTTTAAACAGTTCACATATTCTATTTTGTCATTATTGACCTAAGTAGAAATCAAAAAGGGGTTTATGTTGCCAAATTATCACACCATGTGGCCTAGAGCTCTCCTCACATTTTCTTGTCCTTGTCCTTAAAATTATTCTTGTAGTTTCTCTTCCTCTCAAATATCTCAAAATAAATCTCTGTGCTATAATTAAAAGAAGCAGTATACTCTGGTAATGGGAATAATGGGAGTGTTTTTGAATCAATTTGTTTCTCAGCTCAAGTTTACCATAAGAGCTCTTTTTGGTACAGGGATTCTCAAAGGAAATCAAGAGAATGTAAGAAACTTGCTGAGAATTTCCAGGACAAGTGCAAGGTGGATGCTATGACATGGCTATGACACCTGCAATTTCCAGAGCAGCTTTTGTCCCCTTACCTAGGAACATCTGTCGATAACACCCCTGCCCCTTTCATC
The DNA here is from genome assembly GCF_024711535.1 of Dipodomys merriami. NCBI lineage: Eukaryota > Metazoa > Chordata > Mammalia > Rodentia > Heteromyidae > Dipodomys > Dipodomys merriami. The sequence goes on from NW_027203796.1 coordinate 9,425, forward strand.
TAATTTCAACTCAGTCATCAAAGAAATCAAACTGGAAATGCTCTATTTCATGAAGGTGTTAGTATTGCTGTAATTTGTTGAGAAATGAAAGAATATTCATTATATATTATGTTAATCGGTTCTTTGTCAACTGAGTGACTTAATTAATAGAAGATGGTCTTTGAATTCACCCTGGTTATAAGACTTTTTTTTCCTTAGGATTGCTGCTGGGCATTTTATCCCAGCAAACATATAGCAATTTGCTTTACATTAGGAAATTTTTGTATTTCTTTAAATACCCCACATTTTATTGGCAATAAAGGAATTTTCAAAAAAGGAGCAAGGTAGAAGTATCATATTAATCAGTTTTCTAATTTTCCAAGTTCAATTCTTATTCTTACCTATAAAAGATAGTTGATGTTTACCTATTGATATTGATATTGCATGTGCAAGGTAATGAATACATTTCTTATCAAGCATTGTTGCCTCCTCCTTTGTTTCCCCTTACCGTCCCTGCCCTCCCTCCCATCCCCCACAACTTGTAAAGTTCGTTTTTTGATATAACCTCTTGTACATCTTATTGAGTGTTCATTTTAAAGAGTAATCAATAAATGTTTATTAACAAATATTTATTTTTGTGCTGCTATATGCTAACTTTGGTCTTAAGATCTAGATGACAATCAAAAGAAGCCATAAACTCTAGTTTAAGAAGCTTACATTCTAAGATGGAGAAAGACAGTAATATGTGAAAATACAGAGAAGGACATAATTGTGGAGAGTTAAGACTTTGAACTATGGATGGGGACTGGTGGCTAATGCCTGTAATCCTAGCTATTCAAAAGGCTGAGATCTGAGGAACATGGTTTGAAGCCAACACAGTCAGGAAAATCCATGGAACTCCTATCTCTAATTGAACACCAAAAAACTGGAAGTGCCACTGTAGCTCAAGTGGTAGCAAGCTAGTTTTGAGTACAAAAGTTCCCAGGCCCTGAGTTCTAATCCCAGTACCCACAAAAAATAAACTACTGTAAATTCACAGCTGGTTGAAGACCCAGGAAAACTACGTTTGCAAAGACTGAACGTTTTGTTTGTTGGTGGAATGACTATGACCAAAACAAGGTGAGGGAATGGGACAGGTGAAACAATAAGGTTAGAGAAGTCAATAGATAACACAGAAAGATAACAAAAAAAGGCCTAGTTATAAGCATTATGCTCACGTTTGGTCCTCAACTCAGCCCAGACCTGAGCTGCTCCCAGGCCTGGAGTTCTCACCGTACACCTGGCCTCTCCCTTTCTCTGCCAGGCCCACCTGAGCTTCCCACCTACCTCACTTCCTGCCCCAGATCTTCCTGCTACCTGCTTATGGACAGGTGCCATGTGCTCCCTCTTGAGGGAAATATGACTTCTCTAATAAACCTTGTAATAACCTTTCTCCTGTGCCTGCTTGCCTCCACGTGGTTCCCTGGGATGTATGTGAAGCTCTTTCATTGATGGCCTTTCAATAGTGAAAGGTGCTGTGGCACCTTAAAAGTCAAGAGGAACAAAGTCTAGGTGAACAGATGAGGTGTGGTGTTAAAAGCTGCTCAGATTCAAGGTATATTTGAAGGTAGAAGTTAAAGGGCAGAGGTTAAAATGTGGAATCTAGGGCAACTCCAAAGCACCCAGAGTACGATGGTATCATTTGTTGTATTAGAGATGATTTGATGATATTTATTCATTCAAACATTTATTGTGATTATTTTGTGTCAGACACTATATTCAACCTGTAGTCAGAGATAACCCTCCAAAGAATTCTGAAGGCTGGCATTAGGCAGAGGAAGAACAATGTAGAGGAAATGACAAATTTAAGAAGTATGTGGGAGTCGGAGTTGGCAGGGTGTGGTGCCTCATGTTGAGAGTAAGAAGGATTCTAGGAGCACTTTAAAATTTCTGATGCAAGTGATAGATGGAATTGCTATTAACAAAGACATGGAATGTGTAACAGGAAATTAGTTTGTGGAGAGATGTTAATATAGACCTGTAGATTTGCGTGATGTCAGTGCCATCGATTTACCAACTTTAAAGTTTCCTCATAAACCTCTCTCTTAATGGCACATGCAAATCTCAAAGACAGTGACTAGAGACATTATTTCATTTGGAGTTAATAAATGGTGACTTTCAAATTCTTAAAAAGAAAGAAAGAAATTGGTTTGTGAAGAAAGTTATCATAACATCAGCAATGGCAGATCCTGAGTGAGTACTTACTGCTTCCGGTGTAATAGGCACTCCTCTTACTACTTAACATAAACAACCTCATTTCATAATTAAGACATTTATATTGATGGCACTATTATTGTCCCTGTTCTTGCATAAGCATTGCCTGGAACTTGGAGAAGTAACTTACTCAATGTCAACATCTTCAGGGATTAGGAGTGCTAGGCCTTGAATGTTTTCCTTATGCCAATGTTTGTAGCAGTTGGGTTTCAGAAGATTTGTGAATTTGGACTCTGAAGTTGAGATACAAGCTGGAGACAAATATTTGGAAATCATCAGCATAAAAATGATGCTCTGACTGCATACCATCAATGGATGCCTTCTTCCTATCTCACTGTTGTGCCTCTCCTATTGTATGATCCAGGATCATTTTCCATGTAAGCTATTTGCATTTGAATCCATGTCCCAAAGTCTGCTTCTAAGGAGCTAGACCTCAGAGAGAAACTGATGAAAAGGTAATAGAGGATGAGGAATAAAGGACACTAAAAGTTTTCTTAGGACTTAGTTAAGAAAGTAGGGAAATAAACAGGAAAATAATATCACAAGAGAATTCAGGACTACTTTTTAAGAAGGGAAAGAATTAGCAGGAAGGGAAACACTGAAGAGGTCCTGGAAAAGAATTTTCTCAAGAGTTTAGCAAACCAAAGGCAGCAGTAGACAACAAAAATAGAACTAACATAGAGGGGGAAAATCCAAGAGTCTAGGGAAGGAAAATAGTGGCCAGAAAGGCATGAACAGGTCAGACAGTCTTAATTCATCTAAGGTTTTGCTGACTTGATCAAAGATCACTTGAATAAGATTAGACCTCCTATCTCTGATTTACCTTTTCAAATTCTCTACACTTAATTTGATATACCACTGCTTTAATCTTGAGACTTCACCAATAAACTTTCTGTCTTCCTTTTCATTAAAATTAAGGAAATTATGAAGTTACTCACTTGAAGAATCTTTACAACTAGAAATATATTTTATACAAAGAAACTGAGTCCCTGATCCTGAGCACCACATAAGCAAAAAGAAAAAAGCCGGAAGTGTCTTTGTGGCTCAAGTGGTAGAGCGCTAGCCTTGAGAATAGGAGCAGAGGGACAGTGCCCAGGCTCAGAGTTCAAGCACCTCGACTGGACCCCCCCCCAAAAAAAAGAACCTGATTCCCTGAGGAGATCTCACTTTTCATGTTTGTGAAATCATGGTAGGAAACCGAGACAGTCTTCTCTACATTTAGGAACAAGCAAAAGCAAAGAGATTATCTGTAAAAAGGAAGTGTGTGGGTTGATATCAGAAACCCATTTTGAACTCATAAGCATTGTGACATCATAATCACTTTGTGACATCACATTGTCATTGTGATATTACTAAACTATTGTGGCATCAAAAACCTGTCCTGTACTCATAAATTTTGCAACATGCATCTGTTTTGGCATCTTAGGCCCTTTATGAGCTAATATTCTGGTATTAGCCTCATAATATTTCAAATATGACATGTGATATCAAAAATCCGCTGTGACATCTTGAACATTATGACATCAGAGTGCCAGATATCATGACCATTGTGTTACATTATGAAAATAAAAACCAGTTAGGACTTGAGAACATTTGAGACAACACATGCCTTTGGAGACACCATGGTACCTTAGTGAACACATATAATTGTGAATTAAAGAAAATTGAGACCCATCATGCCATTGTGACAGTACCAACCCTTTGTGACATTACAAATCCATTATGACCAGTATGGCCTCACCAATTAATTGTGACATCAAATCATTATCATGACATGATATTTTGACATCACACTGCCATTGTGATATCACTGTTCAATTGTGTTTTTACATAGTTTGACCTCATCATATATATACAATGGAATTCTATACCTCCATCAAAAAGAATGACTCGGCCCCATTTGTTATGAAATGGAAAGGCTTGGAATAATTTATATTAAGGGAAGTAAGACAGGCCCAAATAAACAGAGATCCCATGGTTTCCCTTATTTGCAATTACTAGTATTTGTCTAGAATAAGCAGAAAAGGTAAAAAAAAAAACTATGTACATATGACCATATAAGATGAAACTAGCGAAGTGAACCCCAAGATAAGGACACAAGTGGTTTTATCTTCCTTGCTGTTGTTTTTAATGTATTTATAATGTGCTGATAGTTTCTTATGAATATTTTATCCCATGGAATCTGCTGTTTTCAATGTTTCTGGTGCCCTGCATCTTGTATATACATTTTTCTAATTTAGGGAGGGAAAGGGAAATAACATAATGCTTAAATAAGGATACAAGTTGACCCATTGTAACAATGATATGTACAAGACACTATGTAGAAAAGGAACTTAGGGGAGATGGAAGAGTTGAGGAGGTGGGGAGGGAAGGGATGGTAGGGTAAAAACAAAGGAGGGGGTAACAATGTTCAATAAGAAATGTATTCATTACCTTACTCATGTAATTATAACCCCTCTATAGAGTATCTTTACAATAAAAATATATACAATAAAAGAAAATACAAAACAACAATTTATATAATTTCTTACTCTATTAAAATGATATAAAAATCCCGCAACGTGATCTCTCAGGGAAAGGGGGTAGGGGCTGATCGTTGCTGCCTTTAATACATGGGATTAGTAAAAGGTCACCTGAGACAATAGCCAGCACTTCTCACTTCCTCTTACCTGGTAAGATGGGGACTTGCCTGTCCCCTTACTGGCAGTAAACTTTTCCCTTGTTCTTCCAAAAAAAATGAGATTCCACCTCACCCCTGTTAGAATGGCTACAATCAAGAAATCTGGTGGCTGGGAAGGTGGCTCAGTGGTAGAGTGTTTGCCTTGCATGCATGAGACCCTGAGTTTGCCTTGCATGCATGAGACCCTGAGTTCAATTCCTCAGCACCACATAAGCAGAAAAAGTTGGAAGTGGTTCTGTGGCTCAAACGGTAGAGCGCTAGCCTTCAGCTGAAGACCTGAGGGACAGCACCCAGTCCAATGGTGCAGGCCACATGACCAACAAAATAAAAAAAAATCTAATAATAACAGATGCTGTTGGGACTGTGTCCAAAAGGGAACTGTACTGCATTGTTGCTGGGAGTGGAAACTTCATATTGGAAAGCAGTATGAAGATCCCTCCACAGATCCACATAGAGCTCCCCTTTGACCCAGCATCCCACTTTTGAGCATTTACCCAAAGAATCAGAAACAAGGGCATAAGAAATCTACCAACACAACTATGTTTTATCACAGCATTATTCACCATAGTTAATATAAACAACCCAGCTGCCCCTCTGTAGATGGTTAAATAAAATGTCACAAAACTACAATTATATCTGTATTTTGACATCACATTGTCATTGTGACATCCTAGAAACATTGTGAATGCCTATTCTGTGATTCCATTCTCTCTCAAATGTGGCATGTTGGTTGATGTCAGAAACCCATTATAACTCCATTAGCTTTGTGACATCACAATCCCTTTGTCATATCACATTGTTATTGTGATATCAATAACCCACTCTGACATAACAAATCTGTCCTATCCTCATAATTTTTGTGTCATGCATTCATTGTGGTATCAGGAATTTTGTGTACTCATAATCTGTGTTTGAACTCATGATACTTCAAGTATGAAATGTGATATCCGAAATCAACAGTGACCTCAGACCACGGAGACATCACCCTACCAGATGTCAAGAACTCATTATCTATGTTTGACCTCATGACACTTCAAGTATGAAATGTGATATCAGAAATCAACAGTGCCCTCAGACCACGGAAACATCACACTGCCAGAGGTCCTGACCATTGTATCACATTGTGACATCACAAAACTTTTAGGACGTCACATTTGTCATAACATATGCCTTTGGAGATATCACAGTCCCTTTGTGAACTCATATACTCATTGTGAGTTAAAGACAATTGAGATCCAGAATGTAATTGTGACATTGCCAGAAAATTGTGATATACACCTATTTTAACCTCATCAATATGGCACCACCAACTAAATGTGACATGAAAACATTATTATGTCTTGATATAGTGACATCACATTGTATTGTGATACTACTGTCCTATCTTTTTTCAAAAACGTATAATAGGACCTCATAACATTTTAGTAAATTCATGACCCTTGGGACCTGAAGCAAATACAGTGTATAATCATTGTGAACTAGCAGCAATTGAATTTTGACATGTGAGTGTGATATTACAATCGTTGTGACATCACAAACCAAAAGTAACCTCATCACCATTGTGACATAACCAATTGGGACATGACATTGCCATTGTGACATCAAGATCACATTGTGAAATGACAAATCTATTATGACTTGTTAGAATCTTTAAAAAAATAAACACATGATCTTTGTGATATCCCACTTCCTTTGTGTACCCATATCCTCATTGTGAACTAACAGTTGAGATGTGCACATGAAAATGTAACATCACACACCCCTTGGGACATCAGGTCGATTGTCATCCCATTGTCTTTATGACACAAACTCATTGTGACATCACCAATCTACTGTAGGGAGCCGAGGCGAGACTCCGCCCACTCCCTGGCAGCTTTGAGGTAACCACCCCAGACGGTGCTTGGCGGGACGCCTGGGCTGTGCGCGTGCATGAGCCAGGTAGAGTCCCCAGCCAATCCCATGACACCTGGTGATGGTGAAAGGCAGGCGACCAACAATAGAAAGACCCGCATTCCGATTCTCCTATATAAGCGGCTGTGTTTCGGGTGCACGCTCTCTCGCGCCCAAGGTCTCCTACAACTAAAAGGCTCTCCAATAAAGCGTGATCTGAGAAGACTCCTGGTGTGGTGGTCGTTTTTCCTCGCTGGTCGAGTAGACGGTCGCTACAATCTACAATGACGATCATAGCCATTTGACATCACTTTGTCATGGTGATGTCCTAGACACATTGTGAATTCCTATTCTGTGACTTCAATCTATTTCAAAAGTGGCATGAATTTTGACATCAGAAACCCATTGTCACTTCATATCCAGTGTGACATCACATTGCCATTGTGATATCACTAACCCACTGTGACATCACAAATCTATCCTGTCCTCATATACTTTTGACCTGCTGCCATTGTTATATCTTAAACCTTTGTGAGCTCATAATCTGTTTTGTGACCTCATTATATACCAAGTATGACATGATATCAGAAACTGTGACCTCATGACCATTGTAACATCACACTGCTAGGTGTCATGAGTATAGTGTCAAATTGTGACATCCCACACCTGTAAGGACTTCATCACTTTTATGATAACACATGCCATTGGAGACTTCAAAGTCTCTTTTTGAACTCATATACTCATTGTGAATTAATGTAAATGAGGTCTGCCATTCCATTGTGACATTACCAACTGATTGTGATTTCACAAACATATTGTTACACCACCAGTATGACATAACCAATTGTGATATCAAAACATTATTATGGCATGATATTGTGACATCACATTGCCATTGTGATATCGCTGTCCCATTGGGTTTTCACAAATCAGTTGTGACTTCACAATAATTTAGAAAATGTATTGCCTTTGGGATTTCAAGCTTTAGCTGTGTACTCCTATCCTCATTGTGAGCTACTAGCATTTGAATTTGGGTGTGATTGGGATATTATGAACCCATTGTGACATCAATAATCCATTGTGACTTCATAACCACTGTGAAATCACAAACCCATTGTGATATCACGTTGCCATTGTTATATCACTAAAGTATTTTGACATCACAAACCTGTTAGGACTGAAGAACATTTGTAACAACACATGCCTTTGGAGATATCACAGTCCCCTTGTGATTTCATATACTCATTAAAAAAATGAAAATTGAGATCCGGCATGCTATTGTGACATCACCAACCCATTGTGACATCTCAAAACCATTGTGTCCTCATCACCAGTATGGCATCACCACCCAATTGTGACATCAAAACATTGTTAAGACATGATATTTTTACATCACATTGCCATTGTGATATCATTGTCCCATTGAGTTTTCATAATCTGATTAAGACTTCATAACATTTTAGAAAATTCATGACCTTTGGGATTTCAAGTTCCTCCTTAACTCATATCCTCATAGTGAAATAGTAGCAATTGATATTGGACATATTCTGATATTAAAAACTCTTTTTGATGTCACAAACCCAAGTTACCTCATTACCTCTGTGACATCACATTGCTATTGTGACATCATGATTACATTGTGACATCCCAAACTTATTTTGACCTCTTAACACCTTTGAAAAAACACATGGCATTTGTAACATCACAATTGCTTTGTGTACCCATATCATCATGAACTCAGGACAATTAAGAACAGACATGCCATTGTAACATCACAAACCCTCCATGACATTATCACCAGATATGACACTGTCATTATGACACCATCAGCTCATTGTGATATCACCAAACTACAATTACATCGTAGCATTATGACATCAGATTGACATTGTGATGCCATAGATACATTGGCAGTGCCTATTCTGTGATTTCATTCTAATTCAAATGCGGCATGTGTGTTGATAGCAGAAACCTATTGTGAACTCATAACCCTTGTCACAACACAATCCCCTTATGACATCACATTGCCATGGTGATATCACTAACCCACTTTGAGATCACCAACCTGTCCTGCCTCTGAAATTTTTTGGCATGCAGCCATTGTTATATCTGTGGCTCTTTGTGAGCTCATAATCTCTTTTTGATTTCAAAATATTTCAGGTGTGATGTGATATTACAAATCCACTGTGACATCATGACCACTGTGATATGATACTGCCAGACATGACTATTGTGCACATTGTGAAATCTAATATCGCTTAGGAATTCAGAACATTTGTGACACATGCTGTTGTAGATAACATAGTCCTTTTGTGATCTCATATATTCATTGTGAGTTAACGGCAATTGTGATTTGGCATGCCATTTTGACATTACCAACCCATTGTGACATCACAAAACTATTATTACCTCATTACTATTATTGAATCACAAAATAACTGTGACAAAAACATTATTATGATATGATAGTGTGACATCACATTGCCATTGTGATATAGTTGTCCCATTGTGTTTTAAAAAACCTCGTATGAACTCATAACATTTTACAAAACTCAATGGATTTGGAGCTTCAAGCTCCTTTGTGAACTCCTATTCTCATTTTGTACTAGAAGCAATTGAAATTGCAATTTTATTGTGATACTAGAAACTAGTTGTGACATCACAATCCCATTCTGACTTCATCAACACTCTGACAGTCCAAAACTATTATGACATCTGAGCACCTTTAAAAAAATGGCCTTTGTGACATCACAGTTCTTTTCAATACACATATCCTCATTGTGAACTCATGACAATTGAGATCAGAGATGCAATTGTAACACCACATACCCTTTGAGAAATCATCACCAGTGGTTCATCCCCTCATTGTGGTTTCAGAAAATATAATGACATCATAGCACTAAGACATCACATTGTCATTGTGACATCATCGTTATGTCATGATCATTGATGTCACAATTAGTTGGTGATGCCATACTGGTCATCAGGTCACAATAGGTTTGTGATGTCACAATGGTTTGGTGAGTCATAATGGCATTCTACATCCCAAATTGTTTTGTGATGTCACAGTGGTGATGAGGTCACAATGGGTTTCTGATGTCACAATGAGTTTGTAATATCACAATATTTCCAATTTTAATTGATAGTAGTTTACAGTAAAAATAGACATTCACAGAAGGAGCTTGAAGTCCCAAATAGCAAGAATTTTCTAAAATGTTATGAGCTCATACTAGATTTTTGAAAACACAATGGGACAGTGATATCATGATGGCATAGTGATGTCACAATATCATTTCAAAATAATGTTTGATGTCACAATTAGTTCAGAATGCCATACTAGTGTTAATGTCACAATACTTTTGTGTTGTCTCAGTGGGTTGATGATGTCAAAATGGAATCCTGGAACTCAATTCTCATTTGTTCAAAATGAGTATATGAGTTCACACAGGGACTGTGATGTCTCCAAAGTTATTTGTTGTCACAACATTGATGAAGTACTAAGAGGTTGGTGGTGTCACAATGTGATATTACGGTCATGACGTCTGGCAATATAATGACACAATGGTCATGTCACAGTGGATTTCTGATATCACATGTCATACCTTAAAAATTATGAGGTCGAAAACAATTTATGTGCTCACAAAGTGCCTCAGATATCAAAATGGTAACATGGTACAAAATTTATGAGGACAAAACATTTTTGTGAAGTCACAGTATGTTAGTAATATCATAATGGCAATGTGATGTGACAAATGGATTGTGATCTCACAATGGCTATGAGGTCACAATGGGTTTCTGATATCAACCCATATGACATATTTGAAATAGAAATCAATCCCAGAATAGGCATTCACAGTTTGTATATGATGCCACAGTGACAATGTAATGTCATAATGCTATGATGTCATTGTCATATTGTGATGTCAAATTGAGCTTATAGTGTCATAATGACAATGATATGTCACACTGGAGAGTTTATGATGTCACAATGGAATGTCTGGTCTAAACTGTCTTCAGCATCCAACATTCTTTCTTTGGCCTCCTCCATTCTTCTTTGAAGACATTTTACTTCACTTTCTATCACGCTTCTTATTGCTGTTCTTTCTTAATGGTGGCCAACTCCTTATTAAGGTTTTCTTTTAAGTCTTGAATAGATTGCCTTACCTTCTGGCATTGGTTGCCAGACTTTTCTTTCCACTCCTTAATCTGGGTCCTTATCTTTTCATTAGCTTCTTTCTCCCTCTGCTAGAGTTCCTTTATCTTTTTATTTCTGGAGGCCATGAAGTCATCTATTAGCTTCTGTATGGCTTCATCACACTCTCAGATAACCCTATTCAGGGTATTTAATTTTTCATTCAGCAGGTTTACCAGCCTTGCAGTTAATCTATCATGAACATTATCCTCTAGGTTATTCTGGGACTGTTCTGTAGCTTGTTTGTGTGGAGATAGTTTTGAGGTTTTTGATTGGCTATATTCCTTGTGTTTCTGCAGTTGGTTCTACCCATTTGGAGACAAGAATCACATTGGTATGACAGGAGGACAGTCTTTTTTTGGGGGAGGGGCGACCGGAGCCAACCCAGTGTCGTGTACATGTATAGATCTTAGGGTTTCAAAGTAATGTGTAAGTGTTTTCCTATTTAGCTCTCTTTTTATTTGCTTGGAGAGGGATATTGTGGTTTCAGGGTCAAGATTATGTATAGTTGTAACTTGTGACAACCTGGGTTTGGGTGATAAGTAGTCTGCTCCTTAGAGTTAACAAGATGGTCCCCTTGTACTCAAAATAGTCAATTGGAACCAATTTTTTGGTCAAATATAGAACCAACTGTAAGTTGGTTCATATATTAACTGTTAGGAATCAATGGGGTGGAGCAGATGGAGAATTGAAGGGTTAGGATTGGAGAGATATGATTTCAAGTTCAGAAGAGAACTTGGGTATAATGATAGTAGAGGGATAAGAGTAGCTTGGGGGAGGGGTATATGTATGTAGTACGATGAGAATAAAGACCTTGTTACCAAGTGTCAGAAGTGGAAAAGAATTTGAAGAAAGGTTATGTAGTGAGTAGCTTAGAGATCGAGATGAAGGTAAGAAAAAGAAGTGTATTTGGAAACTTGCTGAGATTAGAGAAAGATTTTTCAAATATTATTAGAGAGTTGCTTAATCTAAGTTAACTCCTGTAATTATTGTTTACACACGTAGAAGGAGGTCTTACTTTGTGTATAGAACTAGGCAGGGTAGCTCTGATGGAGTAGTAGTATAATGTGGAGAGAGAGGAAAAAGGGAGAGTTAGAAGAAAATAAAGAATAAAAATCTGACAAATTAGGAGATCAGAAAGTGGAAGAAGAAACCAAATAATAATGAAAAATAGAAGCTTTAAGAGAAATAGCAAATCCTAAATCACAATACACTTAAATAGTACACTTAAATAGCATGTAGAAATAAAAGCAAACAACAAAAGATCAGACATAAAACCTAACAAAACAGCAAAAACAAGAATAAAAACTAAAGAATTGTTTTTTGGGGAGTTCTTTAGGGGAGCTTTAGTCTCCCCATAGTTCTCAGAGCAGATTCCTGATAGCACCTTGTATGTCTTGCTGTAGTCAACTTTCCTTGTGGCTTGGTTGGGAGTAGATGGCCTTTTGATGGGAGAGGGTGCCTGTTATCTAGAGTCACACTCTCAGGTCTGGTGGCAGGGAGTTTTGGGGGTTTCAGGTTTGTAGACTGCTATCATAGGCCTGCAGCTGTGTCCCAGGCTTTTCAAGGTAGCCACACCAGCCTGATCCCTTCTTTTGGAAGTGGATTTGGGTCAGAGGGCTTTGGGATTCCACATGGAATTGCCACCCTCAGAGATTAGACCCAGTTGGGATACTCACGAGGTCTGTAGCTGGTGGTGTGCTGTGGCAGGAAAGACTTGGAAAAAATTATATTAAGTGAAGAAAGCCAGGCCCCAAAAAACATAGGGCTCATGATTTCCCTTGTTTGCAATAACTAGTATATGTCTGAGACAAGCAGGAAAGGTCAGATAAATTGATGTTATGTGAAAGGAACTCCAAGATAAGGATTCAAATATTTTTGCTTTCATGCAATTGTTTCTAACATATTTATAAGGTGATTTGTTTGTTGCTTGGTATGGCCTTCCCTCACGGTATAACGCCTGGTTTCACTGTATTTGATGGTTTAATTTGTGAAGGAGAAAGGAGAAAATTGTATTTAATGGTGAAAAAATAAAGCCATTCCCTCTTAACTCAGGAACAAGACAAGGATGTCCACTCTCTCCACTTCTCTTCAATCTAGTATTAGAATGCCTAGCTACAGCAATAAGACAAGATGCAAACATAAAGGAGTTCCAAATAGGAAAAGAAGAAATAAAAGTATCTCTCTTTGTAGATGACATAATCTTGTACTTAAAGAATCCCATAGACTCCACTCCCAAATTACTCAAGCTGATTCAAAACTTTAGCAAAGTAGCAGGGTATAAAATTAACCCCCCAAAATCAATGGCTTTTCTGCATGCCAACAATAAGAAAAGTGTGGCTGAAATTAGGAAAGCAACTCAATTTGTAATAGCCCCACAAAAAATAAAATGCCTAGGAATTAACTTAACCAAACAAGTGAAAGACCTCTATGATGAAAACATTAAAAACTTGAAAAAGGAAATCAAAACAGAACTTAAAAAAATGGGAAAAACTCCCATGCTCCTGGATTGGAAAGATTAACATCGTGACAATGGCAATACTTCCCAAGGGTATCTACAAATTCAATGTGATACCTATCAAAATTCCACCCTCATTCTTCAAGGAAATAGAAGAGGCAATCCAAAAATTCATATGGAACAATAAAAGACCCCGAATAGCAAAAACACTCCTCAACAGAAAGAACACTGCTGGAGGAATATCAATACCAAATTTCAAACTCTACTATAAAGCCATAGTAATCAAAACAGCTTGGTACTGGCACAAGAACAGACCTCAGGACCAATGGAATAGAATTGAAAACCCAGAAATGAACTTACAGACCTATAGCCATCTAATCTTTGATAAGGGAGCTAAAAAAATAGAATGGAAGAAAGACAGCCTCTTCAGTAATTGGTGCTGGCAAAATTGGTTAACTACTTGTACAAAGTTAAGCTAGATCCTTATATATCACCCTGCACCAGAATCAACTCCAAATGGATCAAAGACCTTGAAGTCAAAGCAGACACTCTGAAAACATTACAGGATGGAATAGCAGAAACCCTAGGTTTCCTTGGCGCAGGCCGAAATTTTCTTAATAGAGACCCGGAAACGAAGTGAATCAAAGAAAAGTTGGACCAATGGGATTGCATGAAGTTGCAGAGCTTCTGCATGGCAAAGGACATAGCTAGCAAGATCAATAGAAAGCCTAAGGATTGGGAGAAGATCTTCACTAGCCATACACGGGACAAGGGTCTCATATCTAAAATATACATGGGACTCAAAAAATTAAATCCCCCTACAATAAATCCTCAAAGAAACAACTGCCCAATAAATAAGTGGGCTAAAGACTTAAAGAGAAACTTCTCTGAGGAAGAAAGAAGGATGGCCAATAGACACATGAAGAAATGCTCAACCTCCCTAGCCATAAAAGAAATGCAAATCAAAACCACATTAAGATACCACCTCACTCCAGTTAGAACAGCAAAAATCAAGAACTCTAACAACAACAGATGCTGGAGGGGATGTGGACAGAAAGGAACCTTACTTCATTGCTGGTGGGAATGTAAACTTGTTCAACCACTTTGGAAAGCAGTATGGAGGTTCCTCAAAAGACTTCACATAGATCTCCCCTATGATCCAGCAATCCGACTTTTGGGCATTTACCCAAATGTTTACAAACAAGACCACACTAAAGCTACCAGCACAACTATGTTTATTGCAGCATTATTTACCATAGCTAAGATATGGAACCAACCCAGATACCCCTCAGTAGATGAATGGATCAAGAAAATGTGGTATATATACACAATGGAATTCTATGCCTCCATCAGAAAGAATGGCATTGCCCCATTTTTTAGGAAATGGAAAGACTTGGAAAAAATTATATTAAGTGAAGTAAGCCAAGACCAAAGAAACAGGTCCCATGGTTTCCCTTATTTGCAATATCTCGTATATGTATGAATCAAGCAGAAAAGTTCAGATAAGGTGATGTTAGGAAAATGAACCCTAAGATATGTATTTAAAGTTTTTTTCATGCATTTGTTTCTAACGCATTTATGAGATTATTTCTTTGTTGCTTTGTATGTCCCTCCCCCACAGTATAACCCCTGCTTTCACTATTTGTTGTCGATATAATTTGTGCAATGGAAGGGGAAAAACAACTCCCTTAAATAAGGATACAGGTGGACCCATTGCAACAATGAGAAGTACAAGTTGTCATGTCGAAAACGAACTTTACAACTTCGGTGGGGGGTGAGGATTGGGTGGGGGAGATGCTGAGAAGGGATGGGGAAGGGACACACAAGACTATCTGCTAGTAGCAGATGGTGTGTACCCAGTCCCAGAGATAGACAAGTGCTTGAGGGGCAAAGGCAGAATTTCCTTCCATGGCCTATAGTCACATCACCTCCCTGTGTTAGGATCAAGATTAAGGAATGAATATTATGTTGTCCCTTTCCTATTTACATTTCCTTCTGGGCTACTCTGGTGCTGGTTGCACTCTGTAATGGAAATAGTTTTGACCATGGAGGCTCGATCAGAGGTGACAAAAGAGTTTTTATTGGAATGCTAGTGTTGTACAGGTGGCTAATTTCAAAGACCTGCAGCCAGCAAATACACAACACAGGAAACAGACAAGAGAGGAAACAAAGGACAAAAACAATATAACAATCCAATTCAGCTCCAATGGATTGCTGAATGAATTTGGATGCCATGTTGACCAGAGAACAGCCAGGAGACAGGAGACAGGACATGAACATGGAGACATATGACATGGTGTAATGGCACCTGAGCTGGTCCACACATGAATCGGGTCAGTACATGGGGAGAGTCAAGGAAACTCCTAGTCCCAGGCACTGAAATGACAGGCTTAAAAACCTACCAGCCAGATGTCCACCCAGAATTTAAAATTCTGCCTTTACCAGTCTACTGTCTTATTAGAAACTTTTATACGTTCTTTGTATTTTTCTTGTTCGATAATGTTTGTATTTTTTGGACTAAAAGATTTCAGTAGTTTTGTTGGATATGTATGGTGGAGGTTTATTCTTTTAATTGTACCATTCTGGAAGTATTTTCGTGCATTTGTCCTTTATCATTCACTTGTGAAAAATACCTTATCAAGGTACAGTAATCTTGGTGTATAAAATGCACTTTTTCAGTACTGTAAGGACTTCTTAAGGACTTCTACCATGCCCTGCTGGTATGTATGTATTATATTTAGGAGTCAACTGTTAGAGGAACAGGGGCACACCTAAGTGTTATGGGTTCCATTTCTCTCCTAATCTAGAGAATCTTCCATACAAAATTCACTTTTGACAGCTTGATCATTCAATAGCTTGCTATAGATGTGTAGATGTCATTGACAAAAATTTGATTAGTATTTTATGTTTTTGTATCTTGGTATATATTTTTATCCTTGTGTACATAGAATTTTAAATACTGTCATTACTTATTAGAACAAGCATTTTAACTTGTTGGCATCCTCAACCATTTATTGAATCCACAAAACACTAATATTGACTATTTATATACTGTTGTCAACTTTTGACAAAACTTCTTTCACATGTCCTTATCCTTGCTTTCAGTTTAGTCAACCATATTTACATGTTTGATTAGACTTCCTTCAAGGTAACTATTTTCTTCTGTATAGAAGATATCACTAACCTAACTGCAATAAGTTGAGAAATTTTAAATGTACATATATATTTATATACATATAAGTATATATACACTATATGTTGAAAAAGTTCATATTCTCATTTGAATTTTGATGTTCCCAATATTGTTTCTTTCTTTGAACAATTCATCTTTACTTCCTTATACTAATTTCCTTAAATTGTGCACACATACATACATAGGAATGAATGCACAAACATGACAGAATAGAAACAAATGTACTTTAATACTTTTTAGTCCTCTGTTTTCTTTTCTAACCACTATCTCAATCTAAAAATATTGTGAAGGTAATAGTTATTACTGCCTTTTATCATAGTGGCCTTGGAACTGGGATTAAATGTAGAGTTTACTCACAATTCTTTCCTCATCCCCCAGGTTGGATGTCGCTCTGTTAAGAATGAATTCCTTAGAGTTGAATGTATCCCTTTGTCTGATTTACATGAATGAAAATACATTTCCCCCACCTAATATTTGAACTCTTGTTCTGGTTGATATTTCAGGAAGTGTTGTTCACTATTTTGGGTGTGTGAGCAGAGCTTGCTATAGAATCATATCTAAATGACACTTTGCTCCTGAAAGATGTTCTTAAATTGAAAATTTGTTAGCCTGACCTCCCATACAACCACATACCCTAAACAGATTGACTCAAACCCAAGTTTTAATTTTATTTTTTTTAATTCCCTGGCTTGAACACAGGACTTGAGTGTTGTCCTTGAGCCTCTTTGTACTCAAAGCTAGCATTCTACTACTTGAAACAAGGCATCTCTTCTGGCTTTGAGTGGTTAATTGGAGGTTAATATCCCAAGGGGACTTTCCTACTTGTGCTGACTTTGAACCATGATAGATAGATCTCAGACTTCTGAGTAGTTAGGATTACAAGCGTGAGACACTGGTGCCCAGCAAAAAAAAAGTTTTTTCACACACATGGAAATTGTTACTCTGAGATAAAGACAACTGAATACTTGATGTCTCATGAAAGTCTATTCCATATTTAAGGGACAGGTTTGTACTGTGGTGCATGTGGAAGTGGGGATAAATCAAGCTCTCTCATGGCTTAAGTAAGTTTCTGAATCTCATTGTTAACAAATTCCCTTCATGTCCTTACCTATTCCTATTTACAAACATAAGTACAATATTTGCATTCCATACTGATTAGGGTAATATTTTAACATATTCATTGGCAGAGAAATAAGCATTCAGTCCATCAAAATCTTAAGATTTTAAAAACTCCTCAAAATTCTTTGCTTATTATGTAGGCTTAATTTCAAGAACTACAATTTGTTTTGGGCTTGGATTTTACTATTGAGATTTTTTTAAAAGCATGTTCTTTTACATAACTTGATTCTGGGATTTGATATATATGAGGTTCAATATGGAAGTTGGACCGCATTTACATATCCCTTCATTTGCCTCTTTAGGAAGTTCGAGATCCCAAACTACTCTTGTATGAAAGACTAAGTCTATAGCATTTACAGATTCATCAGGATTAAAATCTTCCCAGACTTGGACACTACTGGACTTCTACAAGATTCCATAGGTGAAAGTAGGACAAGTGAGGAGATACTTTAAAATGTCTAACTTGGTGCCCTTTCAGGTATTAGAAAGAATGAAAGGAGGCTGAGAAAACGCCATCGCCACTAAGATGCAGCCTGCACCAACAGCAGTTAAGCTGGGAAAGTTTGGCTTAGAACATTTATCAGACCTGAGCCTTGGCTCCTGTTCCCCAGTTTGCCTGACAGCTAATCATACACGTGTGCACGATGCCTCAGGTTGACCACCTCCACAGCCCTTGCAGGCTGGAAGCTGGCCTACAGCCAGGATTACAAGGAAAGCTAGCTGAACAGACGTTCAAGGAATTATTCTTTTTTCTGCAGTAGTTGAATTTATCTATGTGTACATGGCTGACAGTTTAGATGGACTATATAACTATAAACTATATAGTTATGGCCAGATTGGCTTTTCTGTGTTTGCTGACATTTCCTCCATGGCCCATCTACCAATGACATCCCCTCACAACTAAGGAACAGAAGACAAGAAAAATGGGATAGAAAAATTAAGAGGCATGCTAAAATAATTGATTGGTGTTTTCATGAGAACACATACTTTTGTTTTCTCTGAGGTGATCTAAATTGATATCATAACCAAATTATGAGATTAAAACTTCCTATGCTCATAAACAAAGTTGCATGTAGATATAGTTTTCTTTATATTTCAAAGACTGTTAGAAATAACTCAGTTGTGTTTGACTAATACATATTTTAAACCAAGTCTTCATTATCTTGTTATGAAATGGAAAACTAAACACAAGTATACAATGTTTCTTCCAGGTATAAATAATAAATGCCTCATAAATGACAGCAAAAAAAAAAAAAAGAAAAAAGATGAAAGGGAAAGGTATTTAGGAACATGTCAAATTTTGTGATATCAAAGAGTGCATTCAGCCAAGCTCTGGTGGCTCACTCTTGTAATCCTAGCTACTCAGGATGCTGAGACCTGAGGATCACAGTTAAATGCCAGCCCGGGGAAGACAGACCATGAGACTCTTAGCTCCAATAAATCACAAGAAAAACAAAAGTGGCACTGTGGCTCAAGCAGGAGAGTGCTAGCATGGAGCTAAAAAGCACAGGGACAGCCCAGTGTTCAAGCCCCACAACTGACAAAAAAGTATTCATTCAAAGATAATGGGATATCTATAATCTAATTAGCTTGGAAAAGGGAAAGGAAAAGTTACTGCAGATTTCAGGTTTATTTGGAGTTTTAAGCCTTATCAATAATTTCCTTTAAGAACTGGGAAGTTGAAAATGACTTTAGAATATGAAAATATGTTAAGCTGGGTGGTTCACATGTGTTAATCCTAGCTACTCAGCAAAATTTTCTATAATTAACAATGAAAATGCAGGAAATAATTTGTATTTCAAGTAGTAAATGCTAGCCTTGAAGCAAAAAAAAAATGAATGAAGCTCTCAGGTTGTGAAACTGAACTAGCGCACGCACATGCACACACACACTCACACACACACACACACAAACATGCATGCTCATGTGCAAGGTATGTTGAAGTAAATCAGTCTCAGAAAGAGAAATGGGGTCTGTGTCCCCAAAAGAAAAAAGTAAAACACACATATCCATTGTCATGTATATCTGATCAAGCTGCCTAAGTAGAGTACACATAGAAGTAAAATTTTATGGTGTAACCTCTTTGACCAACTAACAGTATCAAATGTGAACAGTACAAAGATGAATCATATATTGTCTCAGTGGGGTAGGTGTTAAAGAAGAATTGAAAAGAGGCAAAGGAATAGGGAGTAGATGGTTGAGAAAATACAATGTTAAGATTCAATGTACATATGTGAAAATGGAACTAGGAAAGAAAGGGGATGGGTGGGGTTTTTATAGATTGGAGGAGTTGACAGATACTGTAACAAAGACCAAGAAGCATTGTCCAAACCAGTTGATACATTGTACAACTGTTTAAGAAATTTATCCATGGGGCCTATAATCCTAATTATTCGGGAGTCTAAGAACTGAGGATTGTGCTTTGAAGGCAGTCATGGCAGAAAAGATCATGAGACTCATCTCCAACAAACTACTGAGAATAGTCTAGAAATGGTGCTGTGGATTAAGTTTTACAGGACTAACCTTCATCACAGAGAGATTCTGAAACAGCACTCAGATCTTGAATTAAAGTGATAGGACAAGCACAAAAAAAGAAAAAATAAACAAACAAAAAACAAAAAAATCTTAATTTTTATATTTTTGAGAATTACAAGAAAAATCTATGTTCCACCTACTTCAAGTAGTTATATAATATACATTATTACAGCGATTATGGTGGATAGAAATTTTCTCATTTATGTAGCATCCAGTGTTCATTCCCTTTAGCTTATTTTGGAGCTTTTGATTACGCCCTGAACAACAATAAGTTTCCTGTTTTCTATCGGATTGCTTGAGAGGACACACCAATAGCCACTGCTCTGGTATCGTTATTGTTTCACTTCAGCTGATTGGGACTGTTAATAATACAAGATGAGAATGGTTTGAGGATTCTTCATGAATTGAAAGAAGAGATGACTAAGAAATGAATTTGTGTAGCCTTTGCAATAAAAAGAACTCCTAAACAATGCCATTTCATAAATATTCAAAATTATGGAACGTTATATCCAGATTAATACATCTTCAGCAAATATCCTCATTATATATGGGAATAATGAATCCCTGTTTGACTAAACAGTGTGTTTTGAGCAATTTTTAATAAAAGGCAAAATTTGCATTGTGAACTCACATTGGGATTTAATGATGAGACGGAAGTATTTCATGCTAGATTGATTTCATGTACCTCATTTTTTGCACCATCACCCAGATATTTCTGGATTCAGAGATTTTCTTAAGATAGTTATTCCTTCCAAATACCCAGAAATTGTTTTTCCTTCCTGGGCTACGGTTTCTCTTTTTTGATTGTTCAGATTCTAAGTCTGACTAATGTTTGAGAAATGTCCTCCTGATTACTCCTTGGACTGGTTACCTAGGCATATTTTTGACATGACTATGTGTGGACACAGTTACAATATATACAATGCTGTTCATGCTGTGGCATAGGGTCTCCATGAGATGATTATTTATCGAACAATACAAACAATGGGAAACAGAAAAGGGAGAGTTCCTTTCCCTGCAAATATAAGGCCTTCTTTTTTGGATGGTACACACTTACAGAAAAGTCACTTCCTAGAGAGGTTTCTTAGTGTGTAAAATTAAAAACTTAAGGTATTTTTCCAAAACCTAACAAATTATAATTATTTAAATTTCTGTGAGGTACCCTAGATAGGGTTTCACGTGCTTAAAAACAGAACAGTTACAAAGACAAAATGTATTCGACCTTTCCATAATTCCTTTTAGTTACAAATAAGCTCAACATGCCCATAGGTTATATTTTGAAAAGTAAAAATTCACCCTTTTCCTATGAGTTTCATAAGTATAAACCAAGCACAACCTGCTAAAACTAATTGTCTATACTTTTCAAAAGTGATCTAGATTTGTTCTATGTATTAAAATTTTTACAAATCTCACACTGTAGGCATTAGTTATTGTAGAAAATACAGCTGTGAATGGTCTCATTCATGATTCTTTACATGGAATTGGCTTTTCTTGAAGAGAACCTTTTTTATTTCTTTGCTGAGTGACCAGGAATTCAAAAGTTTATTTAGATTATTCTCCCTAGAATTTCTTCTTTTTTTATTAATATGTCTTTTTGATTGTGAAAATACCATACAGAGGGGTTACAACTACATGAGCAAAGAAATGAATACATTTCTTATCAAGTATTGTTGACTCCTGCTTAGTTTCCCCTTACCATCCCTGCCCCCCATTTCCCCCCACCTCCCCGCTAAAGTTGTAAAGATTTTTTCCCACAGAACATCTTGTACATCTCATTGTTGCAATAGGTCCACCTCTATCCCTATCTAAACAATTTGTTTTTTCACTTCCCATCCACAAATTATACTTACATCAAATACAATAAAAACAGGGGTTGTACCATGAGGGAGGGACATAAAAAGCAACAAAGAAATCATATTATAAATACATTAGAAATAATAGCAAGAAAGAAAAACTGACTGAGATGCCCCTCAGTAGATGAATGGATCAAGAAAATATTACACACACACACACACACACACACACACACACACACACACACACACACACACACACACACAATGGATTTCTATGCCTCCATCAGAAAGATGACATTGCCCTATTTGTTAGGAAATGGAAAGACTTGGAAAAAAATATTTTAAGTGTATTAAGCCAGGCCCAAAGAAACATAAGTCCCATGGTTTCCCTTATTTACAATAACTAGTATATGTCTGAGAATAGCTGAAACAGTCAGACAGGTTGATGTTAGGTAAAATGAACCCCAAGATAAGGACTCCTAGAATTTCTTACATAACAATTCATCACTGGTCTGTGCTATTTTCAAATTATGAATCTGAAATTAAACACAATCAGATTTTCTGTTTTAACTCTGGGATGTACTTCAACATAAGATGGTGTAATTCTTTTAGCAGCACCCTTTCTGATGAACATACAATTTGACAATCCTGCTGGAGATCAAGTGATTTTGCATGAGAGAAGTAAGTTAGAGGCAGAGTGTGCCATTGTGAACCTTTGGAATTTTCCAGGTCTTCAACTTCAGGTGAAAGTAGGAAAGTTTTCTCTGTACACACTCCGTGGCATTAAGTGTCTTTATCTGAAGATATGATATAGTGGGCCATTGGAACTAGAAAATGTGTTGGATCTGACTCTAATGATGCAAAATTCACCCTTAGAAGTTATACTTGGTTTGTTTCTAGTAAATTACTCCTGTAATACAAGCAATTTAGATCACTGAGATAGTGATATGACTTAAAATCATTCCTAGCAGGGAAGCCTGTGAGATTCTTATTGCCAATTAATCACCAGAATCATGGAAATGGAGCTGTAGATCAAGTAAAACTCAATTACAAAGCCCAGTTCAAGCCTTAGTTTTGGCACACACACACACACACACACACATTTAAGTATTTTTAACTTAAGAAAATGTATTAATTGACTACTAGATAGAAGATGAAGTAAATAAATTAACAGGGGTAGACACTGGTGGGTCATGTTAGTTTAAAGCCCAAATGCACAGAAAGTTCTGTGAAACTCTTATCTCTATTAACTACCCCAAAGCTCAAGTAAGATTGGAGCTCAAGTGGTAGAGTGCTAACCTTGAGCAAAAAAAAGCTCAAGGAGAGGGTCCAGACACTGATATTAAGCCCGAGGATCACTAACCAACACCCTCCAATACAAAGGTAGTTTGTTTCTGAATGTTTGTTTAGAATGTTATCATAAAATATAAACTGCTTTTTCCCTAGCAGGTTTCTATGCTGTAACAAAGCATCAGAGGATCACTTTATGTATATTAAATATTTATTTTGCTGGCTTCTGTATAAGTTCCATTCACTGCTATTTGGGCATATTTGGTGAGAAGAATCAGTGAAGAACACTGTATGAGAATATTATCACAGCATGGCCACTGCATAAATACGAACAAAATGAGATTAGACTGGGGCTTCATGTAATTGTCTAAAAACAGAGACATGTGATTTACCCTACACTCTACTTTTAAAGCTTCAAATAGAATTCTTCCTTGGTCCTCATCATGTCTCTGATGAGTAGGATACTGTGAATAATGACATGAATTCAGGAAAATTGCATAGGGCTGGAGACTAGGATTTGTTTTCTCAGCACTAATCTCTACCATTTAAAAGTCTCTCACTTGTCAATAGTTCTTGGGTCTGGTTAGAGATCAAGGTTGTTATATGATGTGGAATCTATAACAGCATTGATGTAACTGTCTAGATTTATGCTTATAGAAATACTATGCTTATGGGAATGTGACTCAGTGGTAGAGTGCTTGCCTGGCATGCATGAGGCCCTGGGTTCACTCCTCAGTGCCACATAAACAAAAAAAATTAAAAACATTAAAAAAATAAATACTATGCTTAATAATGCTATTCTTTGAAACATTGGAATTTTTGGGTAAAATGCTGAATATTAACTGGCACATTCCAGATTTTTCTAAGCTTCCTCATTTTGTCTGCAGTGCAAGTTTTGATCCTGTATTTGGGGAATCACATCAGGAGGGAAAGGCTGCCTGTTGATTTGATTGTACCCCTTGCTGAGAGTATAGGATGGCTAGTCTGACAGGTAATTCCATGATTTAGGTAGAAATACATTCTCTCTCCCCAAAAATCCCTGCTCCTTTCAATGCAAAAGTTATGTATTAGAATTGTAGCATCAGTATTTCTTTCCTCACTTATTAATTTAATTGTAACTATAGATGATACTGCTCCATGAAAAAGAATCACAGAGTTTGAATTACTTGTAGGGTTATTTTTTCTACTCTGTTTTCTGTATGTTTATTCAACTACTCAGTAATGTAAGTACCTTTGATTGTATTAAATTCAAGTCCTTTTTATGGACAAGGTCTCCATCTTCTTCAAAATTACCATTAGACTATAAAGAAAACAGACATCTTTCACATGTCAATTTCCTAGTGCTTAGAAATGTTCTTGAACAGAGCAAGTGCTTTGTGTTGGTTTTAGCATAAGGAGCAGTCAAAAGTGTTGTGTATAGCATGACTTTAGAGCCTCAGAGCGTGATTTGATTCTCTGTCCCAATGCATTACAGGTGACTAGGAGTGACAAATTCAACAACTGAAAGCATGGGCTACATAACTAATTAATATTGAACAGAAGCATACGGGAATTTTAATTTCAGCTGCATAATTTTGGATGAATGATTTGAATAATACACACAACGCTGAGAATTATTATGGCAGTGCTTTGCATTCAGAAAAATTTTGTCAGGATATTACAAACGGCAAGACTTATGTGTGATAGTCACTGCCAGTAAAAATGTTACAATCCAACTGACAAAAGGAAAATGTAGGAATGAGTGTGGGAACAAGATGAAGACAAAGAAATAATACTGAGCATGTCAAGTAATACTTAGTATTATATGCTTTTATGCAAGTAAGCATTGACATGTTAGAATTATCTTTATTAAGGGACTTCATAATATCATTTTAAGTACTGAAATGGGAATAATGGTTCTGGCTTCTTAATCAGATATGGAATAGTGTGTGAAGTACCCAGATGACCAGTATTCCAACATAGTGAGAAACCAGTACCTTCTAAGAGCTACAAGTTTCCTGATTTATGGAGAGCCCTTCAGGATGGGCTTGGCCTGCATGGCTCTTTGTTTACATAAACTCACAGCAGTTGTCTTGGAGTCTTTGTGAAACATCAGAACAACCTCTCCCTGCAACATCCGGCTCATCTCCCTCATCTTCTTTTTTTCTCTGTCCCTTGCTCTTTATTGTTCATTGCAACACAATCACCTACATTCTCTTACAAACCATATTTGGAGTTGCATTCAGAGTAGCTGTTTCTGTTGTCTTAGCCAAAACAGTAACTGGGGTTCTGGCCTTCAAGATCAGTTATCTAATGAGAAGGATGAGATGGCTGCTGGTAACAGGGGCTCCTAACGGCATCATTCACATCTGCATTCTGATCCAGGTGATGACTTTCTGTGTACTCTAACTAGGGAATTCTCCCTTCATTGGCAGAGATGCACATTCAGCACAGGGACACATCATCCTCTTGTTTAACAAGGGCTTCCTTGTTGCTTTCTATTCTGTCTTGGGATACCTGGTTTTCCTGGCCCTGGCCAGCTTCACTGTGGCTTTCTTGGCCAGGAACCTTCCTGACAAGTCCAGTGAAGCCAAGTCCCTGACCATCAGCATGCTGGTCTTCTGCAGTCTCTGGATCACTTTCCTGCCTGTTTACCAAAATGCCAAAGAGAAAGTTATGGTGGCTACAGAGGTCTTCTCCATTTTGGTTTCCAGTACAGGACTCTTAGGCTACGTCTTTGCCCTCAAGTGTTACATCATCTTGTAAAGGCCAGATAGAAATTTTCTGGCTGGCTTCTGGGGTAAAGGACAAACAGGGTGGAATATTTCCTCCATAATTAATAATTAACTTACACTAGAATGTCTAGGATAAATCTACATTCCTTTTTTCATCTGATATTAGTTTATATATTTGGAATCACCTCAATGTGTGACTCTTCGTCCTTTCTCTAGTGATGGTCAATTACAAGTTTTAGCCAAAGCCATCTAAATTTGAAATTTATTTCATATAAATTTTAGTTCTTTTAAGTTAGTCTGCAATTATTCCAGCTTACCCACTAGTGTATTTTGTATGTTGACTTGTGTTCTAATTTTGCTTTCTTAATCATTTGCCTAAAATTTCCTTTTTGTGCCAGTCTTTAGGGTTTTAACTTTAAGCCTGTTATTATCCCTGAATCTTTTATGCTAATTTTAACACTTTATCTTTTGATCCACAACTTGACTTTTTGCTATATGGTGGTTAGCTGCAGGTAAGATTCTCATGGATTTTTGTGCTCATATTGGCCTCAAAATCTGACCCACAGTTCACACCTTCCTGCATAGCTAGGATTATGGATACTTTTGTATATTCATTTATTTTGTCATTCTTATACATCACTATGCTTCTTAATATTCAAATATATTTCATTAATATTTTCTACTTAACAACGTTCCATATTTCATACACTTATTAGTGTGTTTTCTATAATAGTTGTAGAGTTCTATTCATATATCTGCTTTTTGCCACATCTGTAAGTTTGTTTTGTTGGATCAATCTCTCCCCATCCTCTCTGTTTCCTTTCCTCCTTCATTCTCTTTTTTTAATTAATAAGCTTTTGTTATTTTGAAAATACTGTACAGAGGGTTTACAATTACATGAGCAAGGTAATGAGTACATTTCTTATCAAGCATTGTTGCCTCCTCCTTAATTTCCCCTTACCATCCCTGCCCTCCCAGCTCCTCCCTGACCCCAACTCCCGCCAAAGTTGCAAAGTTCGTTTTTTGACATAACGTCTTGTACATCTCATTGTTGCAGTGGGTCCACCTGTATCACTATTTAAACAATTTGTTTTTTCCCTTCCCCTCCCCAAATTATACCAACATCAAATACAGTGAAAACAGGGGTTATACCGTGGGGGAGGGAAATGCAAAGCAACAAAAAGGGGAGGGACATGCAAAGCAACAAAAAAATCTTATAAATATGTTAGAAACAATTGCAAGAAAGAAAAACAATTTGAGTCCTTAGCTTGGGTTCATTTCACCTAACATCAACTCTTTTTCCTCTACTTTCTCTAAATTGCTTTAGAATTTCAAGAATGGATTTATATCATAAAAATACACTTTAAATGTGTATCATGATGCACTGGATGTGTGGAGTTCTGTTTCAGGAAAATATAGATTTACAATTGTTTGCTTATCCATGGCTGTATATATTTTAAACATATTCTTGTTTAATACCTTTAAAATATTATACATACAAAATTATATATGTATACTTTGTATGATACCAATAGATTCTACATCTCTTGATATTAAGTAAATATTCAATGTCCAATATTTTAATTGTATAAGAAATGCATTGTTCATTATTAAATGGACTAAATTTTCGGATTCTCTTCCAGATTTGACTATTTAAAACACATGGTCACCTAATGGCAGGTCTTCCTACCATCATCTATTGCTCATTGTGCATTTCCTCTGACAGTATTATTTATAATAAGTGAGTGACTGTGGACTAACAATGGACTTCTATTGCTTTACTATTTTGTCGGTTGTGGGACTGGAACTCTGGGCCTGGGTACTCTCCATGAACTTTTCAGATCATGGCTAGCATTCTACTACTTGAGCCACAGTGCCACTTTGGTTTTTTGGTGGTTTATTGGAGATTAGATTTTCAGGAATTTTTCTGTGTATGCTGGCTTTGAACCGCAATTCTCAGATCTTAGCCTCCTGACGAGCCAGTTTTGCCAGCAGCACCTGGCTGTTTTGAATTGGAATTGGCAATTGAATTGAAAATATAACTATGTATTGAATTGGAAATATAACTATATTGGCAAAAATCTTTATATTTCTTTTCCTTTGAAATGGAATACAACCTAGCAAATATTTCTATATCATTAGTAATTGTATAAAAAGATGGTTAAAATACTTCAGTTTCTATTGAAGTTCAGGTTTGTCTTCTCTGGATTTTAATAATTGCATCAATAGATTGGATTAATGTTGCTATGTAAAACATTAATTACTCATTCAGTAGCAAGCAATTAACTCTCATCCAAAAATGAGTTCCCCACATGAATTCCACTATGCAAACTTCAGAGTACATTTTGTCAATCAGGAAAAGAGCAGATTATCAAATCTGAGTTAGAAAAAAGAGACTAGCGATGATGATAAAGACATCCTGTCAATATTGTGCAAATATTATAGTCAATTGTAGAGAAGACACTGGTCTTGACATTGGTGATAGCAAGGCAATGAAAGAAGATATTCAAATGCTTACTACCCACTTAAATGAGGGGTAATGAGATGAACAGGGCATTCAAATTGGTAGCAAGTATCCCAGGGAAGTACATATTAAATATACACATAATATTTTATGCATGTATAGTGAGTATTCACTAGTGGGGCAGAGGTTTGGGTGGCATGAGTTCCTAAGAGCTCCACAGAATGATGTCTTCAGGCATTTGCTCTATTTAACTTCAGGTTAGGCACAAAAAGAGTGTATGCTGTTACTATCATAGTACAATGGTGTCAACTAGTTTGACTATTCAGTTCCTCCAGGAAAGATACAGAAATCCATCCTTTCATGGACACACACACACACACACACACACACACACACACACACTAATAGGAACACACATGTGCACACTCACATACACACAAATGTAAAGGAACTAAAAACTAGTCATTTTTTAGAGGCAGAGAATTAAGATCAAATGCTATATATATACAATTCAGGCTGATAATAGAACTAGAATTTTTCATGTGCACTAGTGGCTCACATGTAATCCTAGCTGTTCAGGAAGCTGAGATCTAAGAATCATGGTTCAAAGCCAGCCCTGGCAGGATATCCATGAGACACTTACCTACAATAGACCAATAGAGAATCAGAAGTGGAGCTGT
Organism: Dipodomys merriami; assembly: GCF_024711535.1. NCBI lineage: Eukaryota > Metazoa > Chordata > Mammalia > Rodentia > Heteromyidae > Dipodomys > Dipodomys merriami. The sequence goes on from NW_027203796.1 coordinate 38,668, forward strand.
TTCTGAAAGTGGTAGAGTGCTAGCCTTGACCAAAAAAGAGCACGGGACAGTGTATATGTCCTGAGTTAAAGACTCACCACAGAGAAGCAGTGTGTTTCTTCAGCTTAAATCTCTTAAAGTAATCATAGATAAATCTAATGTGTCTTGAACTGCTGAATGAAGAGAGAAAACAAATTTGAAAATACCCAGAAGGTTTGGTAGTATATTTATTAGACACTAAAAACAACAAGATATATACCAAAGGATAGTGATGCTGGAGGTTTGCCCTGGCTTTGAGCTGCACAACTTCTGATATTATTGCTTATAGATCCTTAATCTACTTGCTTGTTATTAGTTGATGTCAAAGAAAAAACTCTGTTAGGACCACTGAATAACTACAACTCTGTTAGCCAAGGTGTGTTATCACATTGGTTGCTTCTCATCCATTATTTTAGATTATGACCTCAATTCAAAGTATTTCCTATCAGATCAGTATCACATACTTCAGAACCAGGAATTTTAAGCCAGACACACAGTTGTTAAGAGAACTTGTACCTCTGTACAAAATCTGCTGTTCAAATGAAGACTACAACACATAAATATGTTTCATAGAGGATGGTTGGTGAAAGTGAATGGTACCATTATGGATTAGCCATTTATTCTTCAAGCAAAGAGATCAATGAAGTCTACATTTAAGTTGTGTTACCCAAATTTGAAGAAAACACAACAGAAGTTCTATTGACAAAATAAAAATACCAAGAAGCCATGAAAAATTGAATTAATGCCACAGCAGATAATTCATGAGGACTGAAAGTAAAAAGTGACACAGGATAGGACATCTTTCCTGGCATAAATCATTAATGCCTTAAAATGGAAGAACACCTCTGGGCACCAGTATATCATGCCTACTACTTATTAGGTTGAGATCTGAGGATCATAGCTCAAAGTTAGCTTGGGCAAGAAATTCCATGAGATTCTGCCCTCCAGTTAACCCACACACACAAAAAAAGAGCCAGAAGTGCTGTTGTGGCTCAAGTGTTAAAACACTAGACTTGAGCACAAAAGCTAAGGACAGTGCCCAGGCCCTAAATTCAAGGCCTGTAACCTACACACATACACACACATACACACACACACACACACACAAATTAGTAAAAGTGAAACCCACTCCCACAATCAGCAGGAAGGGGCTAATTTTTCCCTTAGTCTTCCCTTTTGATTAATGTAATAAGCCTTGTTTCCCATTAGGTTGCTAGTTATTTTTTCTGGCCTTCTTTTGATTAATAAAAGTGACACATATGGATGATTTTCTGCTTGAAAAGATACAAAACTCTTTGAAACAAGTAGCCAAGAAAAAGATCTTTACCCATCATACTTACAATCTAGAAGTAAATACGGTATGCTTACTTCTATTTGAGGACCATGGCACACTCTACTGGTGTTTCTTAATCAAGCTGTTTTGTGTAACACCTGAAAAATGTAGTTTCACCTCTTCTGCCTCAGTCCTTCTCCTTTAGTTGAAGGAAAAAGATAGAGTGGATTTTCTCTTCTTTCTCCAATGTGATAATCTGCCCCTCTAAAAGTATAACTGTAACACTGTCTTCTCAGATGCATGAGGTGAAAAGGCTTTGTAAAATGCAAAGAACTTTGGGAAGAAATTTGTTATACTGCACTGATAGGTACCATCTTGAAAATACATCGCACTTCCTTATCTCCCACATTTTAGTTATGGTCAATTTTCAGAAAGACTTTTCTAAGAACATTGCTTTTAGAGGTACTAATACCGTGGAATGTAAGAAAGAGTTGCATCACATTTGTACTAGAAAAAACAGTTTATTGACCAAGATCACTTCATTTGCTTGACTTTCTAATATATACTCTTTCAATTGTATATTCTCAAAGGTTGCAACACAGAGACTTAAACAACCCTATTTTTAAATAAAAAGCTGTACCATGTACTCACACTGATATACAGAGAAAATTCCTTGACTTCTGACACTGTGGAAAAGACAGTAAAGAGACCAGATTGAAACTGTAGAGTTTTGCCTATGTTCTGCTATAAAACAAACAGATTTCCCAAATGCCTAACCAACTCAGAAATTTCTGAAACAAAAGATTACTACACTTGAAAATAGTGAATCTGATATCTAAACTTTTGCCATTTTGTTATCCAAAACTCTATTCTAAAATGAAAATGATAGAATAAAATATGAAAATGCAATGTAAAGATAATTTCAGACACAACACTGATTAGACAACCCTTTTTCTCAACTGTCGCAAGTGTAATGAAAGGGATTATATGAACCATACCACTCAAATAATCCTTAAAACCAAGGGTAAAGAATGTAAGTATTTACATATCAACAAATAATTAGAGATCATCAAAAAGACCACAGAGAAATTATGTCTGTATAAAAATCACTTAATGAAGTCATTACTATAGTTGCTCAATGGGGCACTAGAGAAAGAGGCAATAAAAACACTCATGCAGATTGAAAAACAACTATAAAAAGTTCTTTCACATAAAAAGGGTGGAATTAAACAGTTTAGAGAAAAACATAAAATGATTAGACTATATTTCCAGATGTCACATTATAAGAATGGTTAAAGGGAATTATCTAGAGAATAGGACAAAACATGTTAAGAACTCTGATTACACAAATATGCAGTGTTAAGAATAATTACACAAATTTGGAACAAAAATTCAACTTTCTATGTTCAAATTAGGTCTCACAGAAAATGTTTTTGACATTATGGATATATCAACAATGAAGTTAAGAGTTTATAGATAATGCTACTATAAAGTGAGTGATTTCAATTGTTTATATTATGGATACCTTGGGTTGGGAACATGCTAAGATATGTACACTGCTAATGAACAGTAAAATGTAATCGGAAGACTATTTAGATGAGTTTAAATATATTTCAGTAAGTGGGAAATCACAAAAATGCACAAAAATATACTTTATTTCCTAAGGGGCAGAGAAAACCTATAAAGCAACAAATTAAATGAGTAGACAAAAAGCTTAAGAAGTTTATTTGCAAGGACCACACAAATAGAAAACTTACAGATATGCATACATTTATCAGTAGATAAATGATCAGTTTCAATAGCAATTATCAAATGCAATAATTAAAACAGCCACAGTGAATTGGATGACCAGGACCAACTTTTGTGGCTATACAAGAAAGTACATTTGAATAAAAAGTTACAAGATTTGGAATAGAAAATAATTTCTACAACGCCTAGAATCTTAGCTATTCATGAATAGCTCAGGGTCACAATTAAAATACAAATGGGACAAATATGTCCATGAGACTTTCTAGGATTCTTTAGCTAGGGTTGTGACTAAATAGAACAATGGCTTTGACAAAAAGCAGCTCATTTATGGAGCCCAGGCCTTGAGTTCAAGTCCAGGAACAGCACAAAATGAAAAAGAAAGGTATGGAGGAAGGGAGGGAGGAAGAAAAAAGAAGGAAGAAAGGAATGAAGGAAGGAAGAAAGGAAGCAGGGAGGGAAGGAAAGATAGATCATTTCCAGATATCTATGTGGATGTTCAAAATTTGGGCTGGCTGTTATTCTTGGATGCTTTGCAGGCTCAGGGAATGGGATATCTGTGGGAATGACTTGCAGAATTACGGTAAAAAGGTGGGGAATCCATTGAGTTGTTTGCCAACCATTTGAATGAGGAACAGGGCTGTGGGAATCAGGCCTATGATCCTAGCACCTTCGAGTTTCTTCAGAAGGTGCCATGGGTGCTGGGTGTGGCTCAGTAATCCCAGCAGAAGCTCTGTCTGATTGAAAGGTATGTGTTGGAGAGTGGGGTCAGGTTAAATTCATGCCAAGGGACCAGAAATTAGTACTAGAATCTTGAAGCCTGCAGTCAGTGCCTGGCCCTGATGAGATTCAGAGATTCCTGCACACAAGGTCCATGTCTGGTGCACAAGGATGAGCATCAGGACCCCATCCATGCTCTAGCATCTAACCTTGCAAAGCCTTCTGAACAACCACTCCTTTGTCTTCTCAGCCCTGGAGAATCTACCAGTGCTATTATTCCCTACTCTTTATGGAGGGCTGTGCCCAGGGCCACTCAGAGGTGCTGAAGGCCATGGTGTAGGCCTGGCCCTTACTCTTCCTTCCCTTGAGGGATCTGGCAGAATCACCAAACCTGGAGACCTTCAAAGAGCTTGATCTACTACTGTCCTCAATGGGTTCGATCTCCTACTTGTCAAGAAGGAGCACCCCATTGGGTGGAAACAGCAAGTGCTGTTTGTGGCAATTTGTGGCAATTGTAACTTGAGATCAGGATTTAGAATTATCATTCCATGGTATGAATATCTTCTCTGGAAGTCCTGACTGAAAGGTCAACAGAGAGTTACCTTTCAGCTAGGACTGAAGAGCAACCTTTGATCCTCTCCATTGACCTGACTATCGAAGATGGCACCCAGGATGAATTCCAAACCTATCTCTGCTAGTGGGCCAGGAAGTGGAAAGAAGGCGTCCAACTGTGCTCGACCAAGCTTCAGATTCTGTCTGGCTCCTCTACAAAATCCGGAAGGCTCTGCATGAGGTGGGCCTTGACTCCATCACGGAGCTTGTGTTGAACAATTTCTGGTGTCCAGAAACCATGAGGAAATTTTCTCCTTCCCGGGGTCAGACAAAGAACCTTTGCCTATTCTTCTCCAAGATAAGTGGCAACTTCTACACTTCCAGCTTCAGTAATCTCTCATATTTCTGCAAATACATGGTGCATCTGGGGCAGCCTCAGCATCTCCAGGAGTTTCCTGTGCAGGACATCTTTGTCCTGTATGGATGGCTACCCTCCATCCTCAGGAACCCGACGACTTTGAACACCTTTACTTTGAGTTCATGTTCACTGAAGGAAGCCAATGTGAGGTCCTTGTGCCAGTGTCCCTGTGCCAGGCAGCTCAAGCACCTGTATCTGAGGAGTTTGTGCATGGGCTGTTTCAATCCTGAGTCCCAGCGAGCCCTGTTGGAGCAAGTGACCGGCACCATGGAGATCCTGGCCTTGGAGCACTGTGACATCATTGAACCCCAGCTCTTGAAAATCATGCTCTCCCTGAGCCAATGCTCCCAGCTGCATTTCCTCAGCTTCTATGGAAATTGCATCTCCACAGCCACCCTGAACAACCTACTGTACCACACAGCCAGGCGAGGCCATTTAAGTGAGGGCCCCACCTTGCCCCACTGGAGAGCTACTGCCCTCAACATTGGGGCCTAGGGAACCTTCACCCCTACAGATTTGCCCAGGTTCAGGCTCAGTTGGCACAGGTCTTGAGAGAGAGGGGGCCAAACCAGAAGGTCCAGATCTGTACCAATTTCTGTCATCACTGGCCAAAGGGCCAATTCTATAGCCTGGAGCCCCATGGCTACTAGCAGCTCACCCCCGAGGGTCTTCCTTTCCTTCTGCTCTGCTTATGTAGTCACATGCCTCTTCTGGAATCTCTTGTCGGCATCACAGAGGAACCCCAAGACACAAGTTCATTTTCCATGGAGCACACCCTGCATTCTTCAGTGCGGGTGGAAGAGACTGGGTGTCTTTTCCTGAACTTCCTAGCTATCAAACCCCTGGACTTCTCAGCCCAGTAGGCATCTACGTGTCCTGTGTACACAATATTAGGAAGCTGGAGTGGTCTCTGCCTGGTAAGAACTGGAACATGATCCTGTTCCTAAATGTTTGTAAGCAAACCTACAAGTGCTGGGGCAATCCCTCAAGATCTTTCATTTACTGTATCACTCCCTTAATAAAACAAAAGTAAAGGAAAAGCATGAATAGAATGGTGTCATTTCTAAGCACCAATGAATGAAACTATTTTTGGTGCTGAGAATCCTAGCTACTCTACTAGTCTGAGATCTGAGCATCATAGTTCAAAGCTAGCCTGGGCAAGAAAGTGTCTGAGATTCTCATTTCTAGTGAATCACCAAAAAATGCTGAAGTGGAGCTGTGGTTTAAGTAGTGGCATGCTGGTATTGTGCATTAATTCTCAAGGACAACTCCCAGGAAGTCAGTTCAAGACCCAGAATTGGTACAACCCAACTACCATCAAATATACCCATGATCAAGATATGGATCCAATTTTGGAGAAAATGGAGTGGATGGGGAAATTCAATATCAAATACCAAACGACATCCATGAAAACAATAGAACTTTTTTCCAAAGTGTTTTGTGATGAGCGTCCTAGTTACTCAGCTTGTCTAGGGTCTGAGGATCACAATTGAAATCCAGGCTGGGAAGGAAGGTCTGTGAGACTCTCTTCTCTATTCAATCAACAGATACACTCTTAGTTGTCCCATAGCTTAAATGTTCGAGTGCTTGCTTTGTACATAAAAGCTCATGGACACAATAATGGAATATAAAGTGTATGAACCCTACAAACATGTTTGTGAGATTAAGTATCAGTATCCCACAGTGATGTAAAACGTTTGAAATTTATGTATTCACTTAATCTGTATAAAGAAAAAAAAAAGGTAAAGGGTATCACTACAGACCCTGAATTTAAGCCCCAATGTTGACACAAAAACAAAAGCAAAATAATGCCATGATCACACTCAAATATAAATAGATCCAATCTTAGAGAAATTTATAAGTAATTTTCAAAGTCAAATGTTATAAGACATTACATGTAACAAAGTATTTCTGCTTCTACAGCATATTTTTGGATGATAATTTTCAGTATGTAAATGTGGTTTGTGGTTGATCAGACATGTCTTAAAACTTCAGGCTCACTTCAATTTGTTTTTCTATAAGGAGTATTAACTCTGTGTCCACCCAGGCATGCCAAAAATAAAGAGTGAAAATATATGACCTTCGGTATCCTTCCATGAAGAACTATAAAGTAAAGTATGTGACATCACCTTCCTCTGATGGTAACAGAGTTTCACTGGGTTTTTTTTGCTTCAAATCAAAATAAACTAATCAAAGCGTGGGGACATCTTCCTATGGAGCTACGAGGGAACTGAGAACACCCACACTTTGACCCATCATTGAATACCCATTATATGTACATAAAGTATTATATGTGTATATTTAATATGTACTACTCTGGGATATTTACTATCAGTTATGTGTGACCTGCTTATCTCATGACTCCTTATTGAAGTGGGTATTTATCCATTGAATGTCATTTTTTTTTTTTGGGTCCGGTCGTGAGGCCTGAACTCTGGGCCTGGGCGCTGTCCCTCAGCTCTTCAGCTCAAGGATAGGGCACTACCACTTGAGCCAAAGCGCCTCTTCCGGCTTTTTCTCTTATGTGGTGCTGAGGAATCGAACCCAGGGCCTCATACATTCAAGGCAAGCGCTCTACCACTGAGCCACCTTCCCAGCCCCTGAATGTCATATTTTTATTATTACTAATGTCAATACCAGAACTTCATCTCTACAATTGGCCGTACTATTTGCATAACCTTGACAGTTTGTGTAAAGAATCATCTCTTCTCTTTTTTTTTCTCAGATTTATAACTTTTTTTTTCCTTCCTGATGGCCTAAATGCACTTAGTTCTGCATAATGGATAGTTGGGGACCTCATATGTTGCGACGAGTGTTAATGTGCAATCAGTGTTTAATTCACCAATAATAATCCAATTGTATTGAAGAAATTATTAAAATAAAGAAGAAAGATAAAATGTGAACTTTCTAGAAACTACTGTATTTTGACCATCTCTTGATAAAATACTAATAATTTAGAAATATTTGCAAAGTAGTATGCCTTATGAAAGGATAATAAAGAGTAATATGGATTTTTGCCAATACTTCCAATTCAAAACTAAAGTCCATTGTTAGTATATAATCATTCTCTTAGTAGAAATTAAATATCATTGGACTCATTAATTGCATGTTGAAGGAAAACATTTATAGTACTCAGGTATACTAAAAAATAGATTTTCACATAAAGCAATACAAATGTCAGAAGAAAGAAAGGTACAATAAACCAAAGGACAGGGAAGAAAGGCATGCCATTATGTGACCATTTGTCAGAAATAGTCATGTCTTTCTTTAAACCCAATAGTTCAATCTGTTTCGAATAATGCATTTCTTATAAAATTAAAATAATAGAAATGTAACGATTAATTGTTATCACATCAATTGGAAACATAAAAAGAAAAAGTATTTATAGACAGATAAAATGTATATAATTTTAAGTCAGGTGACAGTTGCTCACCCATGTAATCCTAGCTACTCAGGAGACTGAGATCTGAAGATCACTTTCAAAGCCAGCCCAGGCAGGAAAGTCTGTGACTCTTATCTCCAATAAACCACTAGAAAACCAGAAGTGGTGCTCTGGCTTAAGTAGTAGAGTGCTTGCCTTGAGCTGAAGAGTGCAGGGACAGCATTCAGGCCCAGAGTTCAAGCCCAACAGACCGACAATAAAAACATATAATTTTGTATATATAATATTTTAAAGGCTATAAAAAAAGAATTACTTGAAAAATACATCCAGCCATGGGTAAACAACCTACTATGAATCTTTACTTTTTAGCTATTACTTCATAAAGCCAATACATTATGATATACAATTGAAGTGTATTCTTGTAGCTTATAAAATCCATTTTTGAAATTCTGAAACAACACAGAGAAAGCAGAGACAGAAGAGGATGAAGAAAAGGAATGAAAGGAAAGACAGTGGGAATGAAATTGGAGATGGGGAAGATGGATCTGACAAAATAGATTGAGGAATATGGAAAAAGGCAGATGTGTGAATGGAAATATATAATAATGAAGCAAAATACATTCAACTGAGTATATGAAAGCATGCACTTTTAAAAATGCATAATATGAATGAATTGTGACTAAGAAGAATAGTGATATAAAGGCAGGCAGAAACTATATTTTAAAAATTAGGAAAATATGTATAAACTAAGGTACATAGAAAGTTTTGATCTGGTGGTCAAGGTTAAAAGCTAAATTGGACAGGAAATCAAAAAGAATATTAATTCCAGTTAACTATCACAGAGCAAAAAGTAGAGTTCAATTGGTGAAACATTATCCTTATGCAATAAATAAATAAATAAATAAATAAATGGACTGTACCAGGCTTTAAGTTCAATTCCCAGACAGACTAGCAGCAAAAAAACAAATTTAGGCAAATGCTTAACAAAGCATAATTTGTAAACTAGAATCAATGAAAATACACTAGTGGAGATGATTAGATAAGTACTCAGTAAATAGAAATAACAAAAAAAAAATAGAATGATATTCAAATTTACCTGGCTTTGGTTACAACTTGTGACTCAACCATCACTAGAAAAATGAGTGCGAATCACTTATTCATGGAATTCATTACAACAATATAAACTAATATCTGATGGAAAAAAGAATGTAGACCATCTGCACATTTGGTCATCCATGTAAGTTCAATCTTAAGAGGACTTATTTTTCATAATATGTGTTTTGTCCCAGAAGCCATGCAGAAAATTTCTATCTGGCCTTAACAAAATGATGTAGCAGTTGGGGGCAAAGATGCCACCCAGCAACTCTTACTGGAATCCAAGATGGAGAAAACCTCTGTAGCCACCGTGACTTTCCTTTTGTCACTGAGGTAGACAGGCAGGAATGTGAACCGGATACTACAGAACACCAGCATGCTGAAGGTTAGGAACTTGGCTTCATTGAAGGTGCCAGACCAGAAAAAACATAATGAAGCTGGCCAGGGACAGGGGAGCCCAAGATCCCAAGCCACAGTAAAAAGTGGTGAGGGAACCCTTGTTACACAGGATGAGCACATGGCCACATTTAGAGTGTATATCTGTGTAAAAGTAGGAAGGTGAAGTCCCCAGTCAGAGTACACAGAGAGGTACCTAGATCAGAGTACAGATAGGAATGGTGACGTTAGGAGCCCCTGATAGCAGCAGCCACCTCATGTTTCTCCCTAGAGAAGTGACCTTGAAGGCCAGATCCACATTTACAGTTTTGGCCAAGACAGCAGAAATAGATACTGTGAATGCAACTCCAAACGTGGTTTGCTGTGGAATGCAGGTGATTGTGTTGGGACAGCCATTAAAGAGCAAAGGAAAGTGAGAACAGAAGATGAGGGAGATGAGCAGGATGTACCTGAGAGCCTGGTTACTAGCTTTTTTTTTAATTGTGAAAATACTGTACAGAGGGGTTGCAATTACATGGGCAAGATAATGAGAGATTACTAGCTTTGACAGTGGAGGTGTTCTGATGTTCACAAAGACTCCAAGGACAATTCCCTGTTAGTGTACATAAACAAATGGCCATGCAGGTCAAGGCCATTCCCAAGAGCTCTCCATAAGCCAGGAAACTTTCATCTCTTTAAGTCACTGGTTACTCTCTGCATTGGCATACTGGTGATCAGGACACTTTACACATTGCTCCATATCTAGTGAGGAAGTCAAATAACCAATAGTCACTTTTCACTACTTAAAAGAATATTGGGAATCCCTACATAGGAATAATACTAACATGTCAACACTTACTAGCAACAAAAGAAAATATTATCAATTATTCCTTGATACGTTCAGTACTATTTCTATTTCTTCTTCATGTTCCCACACTCTTGCCTACATTTTCCTTTTTCAGTTGAATCTTTTTTTTTTTTACATACTGTGACTATCACTCATAATATTTATTTCCATTTGTAAAAGCCTATGAAAAAATTTTTGCACATACTGGAGCATGTGGCTAATTATATCTGAAGAGTATGGTTCAAAGCCATCCCAGGCAGGAAAGTCCATGAGACGCTTATTTTTTTTTTGTGGGGGGGGGCGGTCATGGGGCCTATACTCTGGGCCTGGGCGCTGTCCCTCAGCTCTTCAGCTCAAGGCTAGTGCTCTACCACTTGAGCCACAGCACCACTTTTGGCTTTTTTCTTTTTGCTTATGTGGTGCTGAGGAATAGAACCCAGGGCTTCATGCATGCAAGGCAAGCACTCTACCATTGAGCTACTTTCCTAGCCCATGAGATTCTTATTTCCAGTTAACCACCAGAAAACCAGAAGTGGTGTTTTAGCTCAAGTTGTAGAGTGTTTGCCATTAGCTGAAGCTTAGAGACAGCAGCCAAGCTCAGAGTTCAAGCCCCTTGACAGACCAAAATAAAAAGAATGTTTCTGCATGTTAAATGCTGCCATACTAATTCTCAGTCTTTTGTGTACTACTCAAACCACTAATCCAAAATTCTGGACAGAAATGTTTGGAATTCCTTGAATGTCTCTATGCAATATAAATAAGAACCCATTAGCTATTCCTTGCCGACATTATATTTGTCCATCTGACTCATCAATAAAGTGGTGGAGAACAAAAGCTGTACAATCATCCTCTGCAAAACACTGTTGCCTGCTTCTTCGACCAAACCCAACACAGAGTGCACACTCTGTTGAAAGAACATTTCTGGGCACTAGGAAATAAAGGTGTACAAGATGTCTGTTTTCTTTGCACCCTAAAGTGAACTTGAAGAAGATGGAGACCATGTACTTAAAAAGGCTTCGCACTTCATATGATAGACATTAAACTTACATTGCTAAGGAGTGGAATAATCATGTGTAAAATGAGTAGAAAAAAATAATCTTACAAGTAATTCAGAGCCTGTATTTTTTTATTTCAAGGAGCAGTGTCATCCAGTGTCACAATTAATTTACAAGGTGAAAGAAGGAAGTCTTTGAGTATGCAATTATTATACAACATTTGTGTTTCAGGGATTGGGTAACACAAGGGAGTAATCATAAATTTGTCCCTAAGTCATGCACTTACCTATTATTTATCTCTTTCTCTGAGCAAAGGGTACAATCAAAGCAACAGGTAATCTTTCCTTCCTGAGGGGATTTCCTGAATCCAGGACATATCTCACTGCAGACAGAGTGAGGAGGCTGAGAACAATAAGATATTTGTCAGTAAATGTATAGAATTTTACATAACACTAAAAAGTCCATTGATTTAAAGAATAGGATTATTAAGGATATAATTGTATGAACATAACTCTAATAATGCAGTTATAGATTCCACATCATATATCAAAAGTGTTATGTAGTATATACTTAGTCTCTATCTAGCCTGAACTACTGAGAAGTGTCTGACCTTTAAAAGACAGAGGATAATGATGGGAAAGTAGGTCCTGGTTGACAGCCTTCTAGAATTTCCTTGAATTCATAATATACTATGTAGTCTCCTTCTCATCTGTGACATGTTGAGTAACAAGGAGAAAGAATCCTCTTGATGCTTTAAAAGTATGCTATAAGATAAATCACAGGCCTCATCTTTATAGGGTTATATGAAGCCCAGGCCCTTCCAATATTCTTTTCATCTATCCAGTGCCATGCATTGAAAATCTGTTCATACAAGCTCTTTCACTGATTGCTCTCTCCACAGATCATTAAGTAGCAAGACAACAAACCATTGAATGGATTCTCCACAGAAGGGAGCAAAATAACTCTTTAAAAGAATTAAATGTTTCCTCTGATACTTTCTCTTAGCATAGAAACCAGCTAAGCAAAATACAATTTACATTTTATGATAACATTCTAAATAAACATTGAACAACACGCTTTTAACTTTTTATTTTTTGGGTGCTTAACCTAGAGATAAAAATCTGTATCTGGCCACTGTCCTTGAGGCTGTTTTGCTCAAGGTTACCACTCTACCACTGGAGCCATAGCTCCACTTGATCTTCTTGGTAGTTAATCAAGATAAGAGTCTCACAAAATTTTCTTCCCATTTTAGCTTTAAACTGATATGTAATCTTAGATCTGGGAGGATAGGATTACAATCATGAGTCCCCAGTGCTCAGCCCCATTAATTTATTCTGTTTCTTTTCTATCCAAGAGTCAATCAATAAAATTTCTTAAGTTTGAAATACTTAAATGTTAGTAAGCACAGACAGTATAAAGTCTGTGTGGTTTTTTTTTTTTTTTCTGTGTGTGAGTGTATATGTGTGAGCCAGAACTATTGTTGAATTCAGTGCCTGGGCTTTGTATCTAAGCTTTGCTGCTTAAGGTTAGCACTGTATCACTTGATCCACTGCTCCACTTCCAGTTTTTTGGGTTTTTAAATAAAGATAACAGTCTCACAGACTTTCCTGCTAGGACTGATTTGAAACCATGATACTAAAATCTCTGACTTCTAAACATCTAGTATTATAGGAGTGACTTTTCTGGCCCCAACCAGGAATACATTTTAAGGGTGAAATCTGCTTATTTATATGAAATTATAATTAGATCCCACCCACCTTTGTAGTTCCTATGGCCCACTCTACCATATTTTATTATTCAAACAGGTGATGAACATGTAGTTTATGGGGAGAAAAATTGCCTACTTCCACTTGAGGTCAGAGCTTCTGGAAAATTCCAAATGTTCACAATGTCACACTCTTTTTCTAATTTCCTTTTCTCAATCAAAATCTCTTGTCCTCAAATAGATTCTGAAATTGTATTTTATTCACAAAATAGGTACACCTAAAAAAAGATACATCATCTTATGATGAAGTACATCCCAGACTTAAAACAAAAAATCTGAAATGAGAAAAGCTCCTGATTAAAATTTCAGATTCAGCATTCCAAAAAAGCAGAAAAACCTAATGAAGAAATAAAAAATTCTATGGGACAAAAAATCATCAAAATAATCTTTGGACATCCTGGTCACTCAGCAAAGAAATAGAAGGCTTTGTTTCAAGAGAAACCAGTTCCATTCAAATACTCAGAAATGAGACAATTCCCAATTTCCTCACTACAGTTTCACATAACTAAGTTTGTAAAAATCTATAGTTTCAGAATGGTAAAATTTTCATGCATAAAGTTGAATGAATTTAATTTACTTATAAAAATATGGATAATTCTGTTTAGCAGATTATCTTTACTAGTATTAAGAAACACATTAGGAAAAGGTGAATTTTTAATTTTCAAAACATTAGCTATGAGCATGTTGAGGTTATTTCAAACTAAAAGAATTTATGGAAAAATGGAATATATTTTGCACTTGTTACTGACCTGCTTTAAATCAACAGCACAAGCACACATGTGTAAGAGACCTCAATTACAAACAGTTATACAGTAAGAGACCTGTCTAGGAAATGACGTTCCTCACTGTACCATCCAAAACTTTAAGTCCTTATCTGTGCAGGTGAAGGCACTGAACCTTTTCTTTTTTCCGTTGTTTATAATACTGCTTGATGAAGAAGCGTGTCATGGAGGGCCTGGGCCACAGAATATACAGCATTCTATATACTGTAACTGTCTCCAGACATAGTCATGTCAAAAATGTGCCTAGGCAACCAAGCCAAAGAGGCATCATGAGGATAGTTCTCCCCATTACCAAATCAGAATCAGAACCTGAGCAAGTAAAGGAGAAACCACAGCCCACCAAGGAAAATGTCTCCTGGGTATTTGGAACGGTTAACTACTTTGACAAAATTTGTGAATCCAAAAACATCTGGGTGATGATGTAAAAAAAAATGACAGGTACATGTAATGAACTAAGCAGGAAATATTTTTCTTATGGTTAAATGCCATTCTACAACTTTTCCTTTTATTAAAATTTACTCAACACACACCATTAAATATATTAGGAATTCATCATGAACATATAGGATGAGGACATACGCTGATGATTTACTTATATGGTTATAAGGTGCCATGATTTTTAAATTATACATCACAGGTTTGTTATTGCCAGATCAAATTATTCTTGGCCATCTCTTCTTTCAATGCAGGAAGAATCCGCAAACCATTTTCATCTTGTAAGGTTAACAATCCTACCCAATTCCAGCTGAAGTGAAGTAGTAATAAGACCATGGCAGTTGCTACTGATGTGTTCTTTGGGGACATCTAATAGAGAGAAGGAAACTTTTTATGGTCACTCAGTACATGATCAAAAGGCCCAAAGGTAAACTAAAGTGAAGGAATAGAAGATGCTCCATGAATGAGAACATTTCTATCTATGACAATCCCAGTCATTATATATTTTATATAACCATGTGAAGAAAATGGAAGGCATGTTTTTCTTTTTTCTTTTTTTTTTGCTTCTTCTTTTTTTCTTTTTTTCTTGCCCATGAAATTGTAACCCCTCTTTATGGTATTTTCAAAATAAAAAAATAATAAAAAAAAACAACATTGAGATATCACCTCTTTTTATTATTTTTTTTTTATTTTGAAAATACCATACAGAGGGGTTACAATTACATGGGTAAGATAGTGAGTACATTTCCTATGAAAAATTGCTGCCTCCTCCTTAGTTTCCCCATACCATCCCTTCTCCTCCCCACCCACTCACCCCCACACCCCCATACCACAACCACCCTACCCCCTCCCCACCCCCTCACCCCGCCAAAGTTGTAAAGTTCGTTTTTTGACATAACGTCTTGTACATCTCGTTGTTGTAATGGGTCTAGCTCTAACCCTGTTTAAACAATTTGTTTTTTCCCTTCCTCTCCACAAATTATATCAACATCAAATACAGTGAAAGCAGCGCTTATAAAGCATTGTTGCCTCCTCCTTTGTTTCCCCTTCCCATCCCTTCCCCTCTCCACCTCCCCATCCCCCCCCAATCCCACCACCACCACCACCACCACCACCACCTCCATTTGATAGGAAATTAAAAGAATTGGAAAAAATTATATTAAGTGAAGTAAGCCAGGCCCAACGAAACATAGGTCCTATGTTTTTCTTATTTGCAGTAACTAGTATATGTCTGAGACAAACAGAAACTCTTTAACAAATTGATGTTAGGCAAAATAAACCCCAACATAAGGATTCATTTGGGTTTTTTTTTTCTTTCTTACGATTGTTTCCATCATATTTATAAGATGCTTTCTTTGTTGCTGTGTATGTACCTCCCCCATGGTATAACCCCTGCTTTCACTGTATTTTACTTAGACATGTTTTTCCTTTAGTTTTTGAAAAGAAAAAATCAAACTTTTTAATTAAGTATAAAACAAATCAATTTGTACAATGTCTTTTGGTCTTTGTCACTGTCTTTGTCTTTGTCATATCAACTCTTCTGGTCTTTGTCACATCAACTCCTCTCATTTGTATCTACCACAGGTATTCCCTGACTTTAATAGTTCCATTTTCACATATGTACATTGAATATTAGGTTGTATTTGCCCAACCATATTCTTCTTTTTCCTTTGCACCTTTCCACATCCCCTTAAAACGCCCCAAGAAGATATGCTTCTGGTGCTCATTTTTTATATAGTCTGTTAATATTTCAGAAAGGTTAGATTGATATGTACTATAATTTATTCAGATTGATCATGTATATATGTAAGTGAATATATGTGGGCTCCATAACTTTATAATATTTCATGAGCATAATTTTTATCTAATATTACATATGAGAGAACACATACCTACTTTTACTTTCTTTTTTCCTGACAATTGTGGGGCCTGAACTTTGGGCCTGGGCACTGTCTCTCAGCTCTTCAGCTCAAGTCTACCACTCTACCACTTGAGCCATGGCACCATTTCCAGATCTTTCTGCTGAGCAATGGAATCCAGGGTCGCATGCTTGCAAAGCAAGCACTCTACCACTGAGCCACCTTTCCAGCCCCCTACTTTCACTTTCTGAGCCTGACTTTCTTCATTCAATATATCTTACACAGGAGCATATGTATATGTGTAGTAATACAGGGCTATAAACTCAGGGACTCATGTACTACT